>NW_006399899.1:4110159-4125203 GCF_000299155.1 Elephantulus edwardii
TTAGTATCACCCCACGTTATCTTCTGAATGTTGTGGGTTTCTATGCTTTGTTTTGTTTGAGATTCTCCACCCCACCCCTAGCCCCTACCCCTGCCCCGTAGCCATACATTTGATTCTTGGAGGGGAAGAGAGTACTTGTGAGTTGGTGCTTCACGGGAAATCAGCCTGAGCTGGAGGCAGCTGCAAGCAGGGCACAGGGGCCAGGAGCTAGAGAACTGGTAGGACATTAGCTGGAAGGCATTTGGGATGCTCTAGGCTTTACCCTCGGAGGGATATCTCTATTCCTAACCTGCTGCAATTTCTGATTTGTTCAGTAACACTAACAACACTGCCAATTTTGAGTGTCTAGTATGTGCCACTCACTTTACCAACATTAGCTCTCACAAAGCTCTATTACTGGCCCCTTTTCAGAGAGAGAAATCTGAAATTCAGAAATGCTACATCATCTGCTCAAGGGCATGCAGTTAGCAAGTGGATGAGCCGCAATTCAACCGGGGGCCTGCCACCAAAGCTGGTGCCTTTCAGACATCATTACACCAAGCTGTGCCTGCCATCTGCCCACCTGCTGGGGCCCTGGGGAGATAAGTGGGGAAGGACGGGCTTTCCCTGGTAGCTACACCTTGAGGTCCAAGCACAATATAAAAGAGAATTCTATAAAGACCCAGAGATTACAGAGGACGAAGAGTCCCTCAGAAAGCACCCAGGCAAAGGGCGCAGGAGAAGTGCAGACCTCAGCTGTTCATCAGCATCACCTGGGGGGTGTTAATGACCACTGACGCCCAGACTCCATCCCGAGAGAATGTAGGATCATTGGTTTGAGTGTTTTCATAAACTCCCCACATTACAATGTTCAGCCAGTGTGGAGAGCTGCTGTTCTATGGTTAAGCCATTCCCTTCAATAACCAGGTGAGGAAACTAGTTGAGTCTCTGCTCTTAACTAGAAGCATAACCAATACTTACCTTTTCCTCATAGCACAATAATGAGGACCAACAAGCCAAGAGTTATCCTTAAATACCTTTCAGATCAAAGGCTTTCGATCTACTTGTGACTTCAAACAATAAAGGACGTTCTGATTGCTTGATTGCATCTTAGTTTCCCTGAAAATTCCGTTTTCTGGAACAGCTTCCTTTGCCTTTGCTATGTGCTTGCCATATTGGGGAACTCTTGTTCCCTTTCCAAACAAGAGCATCTGCTGTTGTTGTTAGGTCCTGTTGAGTTGGCTCTAGTTCACAGCCATCCTCCCAGATATAACAGAATGAACCCTTGCCTGATCCTGCAGCACCCTAAAATCCCCACTGTGCTTCAGCCATTACGGACTGTTACAGTCCCTGTGTTAATTCATCTCCTAGAGAGTCGTCTTCTCCATGGTTGACGCTCTACTTTACAAACATCATGTCCTTTTCCAAGGACTGGTCCCTCCTGATAAAAAGTCCTAAATATGTGAGGCTGTCTTCCCATTCTCGCCTCCAAGAAGTACGTTAGCTGTGCCTCTTCTAAGATGTTGTTTGCTGTTATGTGCTGTCAAGTTGCCTGCAACTCATAGAGACCCTATGAGTACAACAGCCCTAAAGATATATTCTGTGCCAACCTCACTGTCTTCTACACACCTATCCCTATTACCTCAGTCACTGAATCAATACATCTCATCGAGGGTCTTCCTCTCCTGTGCTGTCCGTCTGGCATTCCAAGCATGACGTCCCTCTCCAAGGACTGGTCCGTCCTTGCAACATGTCCAAAGTATGTCAGACGAAGCTTCAGAATTCTTGCTTTCAAAGAACAGCTTGGTTTAACCCTCCTAAGGATAAACCTGTTTGTTCTCCTAGCAGTTCATGGTATATTCAATACTTTTCTCCAGCACTACAACTTAAAGGCATCAACTCTCCTTCTATCATCACTAGTCATTGTCCAGCTTTCTGATGCATAGCAAGTGATTGTAAAGACCATGGTCTTTATATCAGATGCACCTTAGTCTCCAGACTGACATTGTTGCTCTTCAATACTTTGAAGAGGTCTCTGAGAGCAGACTTTCCCAATGCAATTTGACTTTTAATTTCCTGGCTACTGGTGCCAAGAGTGTTGACTGTGGAGCCAAGCAAACTAAAGCTGTTAACAATCCCAATCTCTTCACCATCCATCATGATGCTACGAATCAGCCCACTGGTGAGGAGCTCTCATGGGCTAGTGGCAAGAAGCTGTGCTGCAATCCTTAAGACACGCAGTTCAAAGCCATAAGCTGATGGGCAATCTCCTCCTGTGTAACTGCCTTTGAAAACCCACGGCGTGGGGGGGCAGCTATGGGTTGGTTCTGACTCTACAGTACAACAACATATCAATGTCTTCTAAGATAGAGCTGTTTTTTGGTTGTTGGTTTTTTTTTTTTACTATGTAGGGTGGATTCAACAATTTTGCCACCACCACAATTCAAAGGCCTCAGTTCTTCTCTTTTACATGTATATGATGCTATCAATTTGGCAGTACCCAACAACTCTGATTATAGCAAGAGCTCGGATTTTTGCAATCACTTGCTATGCATCAGAGCTCTGGTAGCCTAGTGTAAGAAATCGCACTGCCAACTTGAAGACATACAGTTTGAATTTACTATTGACTCTATGGGAGAAAGACGAATAATCTTCTCCCAGGAAATGTCTGACTTCTGTAAACTGGTTGGAAGAGGAGTTATGAGTCAGATCTGACTCAACACTACAGGAAAATAAGATACAACTGAAAATGCTGTGGTTTGGGTTAGGAACCTCCTAGTCTTTAAGGGGATATCTTTATTCTTGAGGACTTTAATGAGGTCCTGAACAGCAGATTTGCCCAATGCAATACACTGCCTGATTTCCTGAATGCTGCTTTCATGAGTGTTGAGGGCAGATCCAAGTAAAATGAAATTCTTGATAATATCAATCTTTTTCTAATTATCATGATGTTTTCTATTGGTTCAATTGTGAGAATTTTTGGGTTTTTTTGTTGTTGTTGATGATATGTAATCCATGCTAAAGGCTACAGTCTTTGATCTTCAGCAAGTACTTCAAATCCTATTCACTTTTAGCAAGCAAGGTTGTGTCACCTGCATATCATAGGTTGTTGAGTCTTCCCTAGTCCTGATTCTTCATCATATAGCCCACCTTCTTGGGCTATTTCCTCAAACTATAGACTTGATAGGTATTGTAAAGAGAGATAAGCCTGACACACATCTTTCTTAATTTTAAACATTGGTCTGTTAAAATGGCTGCTTCTGGGTCTATGTACGGGTTTGCATGAGCACAGCCAGGTGGCTGCTTCCCAATTCCTTTTTGTACAGTGTCTCTGTAGTTCTTCCATCTTCCTTTTGATGTTTACCACATCATTTGATATTTTACACTTCAGTACTGCAACTTGAGGCTTGTTTTCTTCAGTTCTTTCAGCTTGAGTTATGCTGAATATATCCTTCTCTTGGTTTTCCAATTCCAGATCCTGGTACATTTTATTATACTGTGCTTTGTCGTCTTGAACTGCCCTTTGAAAACTTTCGTTCAGCTCTTTTATCATTTCTTCCTCTTTTGCTTTAGCTTTTCTATACAAGAGCAAGCAAGCTTCAGAGTCTATGCTAACATCCATATTGGTCTTGTCTTTATTTCCTTTTTAATTACTTTTGGCTTTCTTCATGGATGATATCCTTGACGTCATCTCACAATTCATCTGATCTTCCTGAGACAATTCCTAAATTCCGGTGGGACAGCTCAAAATTGTTTTTTGGCTCTTTGGGATTTGTTCTCATTTTCTTCAGCTTCGTTTTGAAAGTACTTATGAACAATTGATGATCTATTCCACAGATGGCTCCTGACCTTGTTGTTGATCAAACCATACTTCAGACTAGAAGGGATCCAACAAAGTCTTTGACCCTGCTGAAGAGGACAGAGGGGGTCAGGAGAAGAACGCTAATGTCTGAACTGTTTAAGACACATAAATTTGACTCATGTCTGGCCACCTTTCATATTATCAGGTAAATTCAGCTCTTTCTATCTTTGAGAGTGCTCTGGGGCCTAGAGCATAAGGGACTTTCTTCAGTAACATCAAGGATGCACGGTGCCCATGACGATGACTGAGCCACCAACTATTCCTTTTTCAGGTGGAGAGGACAAGGGCAAGAGAAGTTAGGGATTTACTGGGGAACCAAACTATGGTTAAGTATATGTGGCAGACAGAACAATGATCCTCCCAAAGATGTCCATATCCTAACTCCTGAAATCTGCTAATGTTACTTTGAAGGTTAAAAGGAATTTTGTAGATGTGACTAAACTAAGGGTTCTGAGAAGGAAAGGTTATCTTGGATTATCTGAGTTGGCCCAACATAATCCCAAGAGTCCTTATAAGAAGAAAGGAGATTAGAGTTGGAGAAGGAGATGTGATGACAGAAGCAGAAGGTTATTGAGAACGAGAGGGAAGGAGGACAGAGAGAGGTAAAACTTCCCACTCTTGATTTTAGCTCCACAAGGCCCATTTTTTACTCCTGACCTTCAGAAATGTAAGATAAGAAATGCATGGGTGGTGTGTGTTTTGGTTGGTTTTTTTTTTTTTATTTTTAAGCCATTAAGTATGTGGTAATTTGTTATAGTAGCAATAGAAAACTAATACAGCAGGAGAGCTGGGACCTGGATTTGTGCCCCAAAATCTTTTGCACACCTTCTGGTAGGTGGGATAGAATGCTCACAAGACAGTTCCTAGGGTGGTGAGCCTACTACTGAAAAGACCTTTCAAGAGCTGGGGACACCAGATAAGAGAGAGGACTCTTACTTCTGGCTTAGCTACAAACCCACTGTTTGGGCAGTCCTCTTCTCTCCTGGGGTATCAGTCTCTCATTTGAAAAGGAGTTGGAAGTTTTCATCTGTAAGGTTATTTCATTTTAGGATGCTATAAATCCCATCTATACATTCCCAAGTTGGTGCTGTAGGTCAAACACTTAGTTCCCTAAAAATGTTTAATAGAGTAAAAGAGAATAATGGGAAAATTAATTCTGGAGCCAGACAGGCCTGCATGTGCATTTGACCATTGCCACTTAATAGCTCTGTGATCTGAACAAGTAAAGTAGCTTCTGAGAATCTTCTGGAAAACAGGGGCAATACTTTTAAGCATATAAGGTGGCTGGCACCTCTCTAGCAGTTAAAATTCACCAGCAACTCTGCAGCAGAAAGATGGGCAACCTCCCACTGTGGGATTTACAGTGTCCAAAAACCTGCTGGAGGGTTTTTATGAGGGTCAACTATGACTCAGTTCCCACTTGACAGTACTGAGACAGACAGTCAGACATGATGGCTAGAAGTGCAATATTTTCAGCATTGTATCTGGCACATAGAAAATGTTCAATGAAGAGTGCTGATGAACACATTTGGGTGTTAAGCCTTGAAGGAGTTCCTCAGAGGTACGGTTAAGTCCTCAACTACCAACTAAAAGGTTGACAGTTCAAATCTACATAGAGATACTTTGCAAGATAGCCGTGGCAGTCTGCTCTGGAAGGTCTCAGCCTTGGAGACTCCCTGGGGTCATCCTACTCCATACACACAGGGTCACCACGATTCAGAATTGACTCAATGGCAATTAAGAACCAACCAAGCTTGAGGGTGAGCTGGTGCTGAGCAGTGTGTGTGAATGACTGTACTTGGTTTCAGTGGGCAAGGAGGAGGTGAACAGCTTGGTGTTTCTCAGCTAAGTGCCTGTGACAAGCCGAGAGCGGCAGTGCTGCTGGCTGGGAGGCTGATACTAGCCGCTGGAACTGGCCACAGAGCTGGGCATTCTACAATGACCTTTCCAAAGCCATGGCGATCCCGAGCCGGTTCGTGGTCAATTTCTTTTAACATTCCACTTTAAAATCCGGCTGTGCCAAGTTTTTTTATAGTTTATAGCTTCTGAGTCTTACAGGTAGTAAAGAAGGATGACTGTCTGTCATCCTACCAGTATTAGCATTTTGGGAGACCTTAAGCAAAGAGGTGAAATATGTTAATATGCAGGTTTTGGGAATAGTTTCTAAGGCTATAGAATAAAGAGTCAATAAGAATTATTGTTATAAAAAATCTCTAGAGTAATAGAGAATATTAAAAAGTCAATTGCAGTTCCATACCTTTTCAACCTGTATGCAGAGCAGATTATCCGAGGGATTGGGCTCTATGAGAAGCATGGCGTTAGGAGTGGTGGACGATCTATCAACAATCTGCGTTATGCAGATGACACAACCCTGCTCGCTGAAACTGAGGAGGACCTCATGCACTTACTGCAGAGAGGGTCAAGGACTGCAGCCTTCAATATGGACTGAGGCTCAATGTCCAGAAGACAAACATTCTCACCACTGGACCAATCGGTAGCATCAGGATGGATGGTGAAGAGATTGAGATTGTTCACAGCTTCAGTTGGCTCGGCTCCACGGTCAACACTCTTAGCACCAGTAGCCAGGAAATAAAAAAACATATTGCAATAGGAAAGTCTGCGGTTAGGGACCTCTCTAAAGTACTCAAGAGCAACGGTGTCTCTCTGGAGACTAAGGTGCGCCTGATACAGGCCATAGTCTTTGCAATCACTTGTTATGCATCAGAGAGTTGGACAATGACTAGGGAGGATAGAAGGAGAATTGACGCCTTTGAGCTGTGGTGCTGGAGAAGAGTACTGAACATACCATGGACTGCTAGGAAAACAAACAGATTCATCGTAGAGAGGATTAAACCAGGCTGCTCCTTGGAGGCAACGATTCTGGGGCTTTGCCTGACATACTCTGGACATGTTGCAAGGAGAGACAGGTCTTTAGAGAGGGACATCATGCTGGGCAGAGTGGAGGGACAGCGCAGGAGGGGAAGACCCTCTATGAGGTGGATTGATTTAGTGACTGGGGTAATCGGGATGGGTGTGTCAGAGGCAGTGAGGTTGGCACAGGATAGAGCAGGGTTTAGGGCTGTTGTACATAGGGTCGCTATAAGTCGCAAGCGACTCGACGGCACATAACAACAACAACAACAACAACAACAACAGTTAATTTACAAAACTCGAATACAAATTTGAGCAAATTCTGTCAATTTCCCTCACCTATAGAAATCTATCAATCTAGTAAAAAGGTTCTAATCTGTAGAAATATCTATTTAACCGTTACAAAAAAAATAGGCTAAATCATTAATAAAAAGAAACAATAGCACCCATTGGTCTCACGGAAAAGGAATGCGCATGCGCGTATTCACGTGCATGCATCTGGAAGGAGAGTGTTGCTGTTTGAGCCGCGTAAACCTGGGTTGCACATACTTACTCAAATGGATCGCTGGGGTCGGCCTTCTGCAGCTCCGGAGGAATGGGGATCCTCTTGTAGTACATCTCCCAGTCGAAGGCGCCCCGCATGGCATCCCCGGCCTGTGTTTCGTATCGGAAGTCATCGTGGTCTATCACGTCGATCATCGGGCACACAATGGTCTTTCGGTTCCGAGCAATGCGGTCTGAAGAAGTCAAGAGGTGACCATTAGGCGAGGCAGGATGGGGGAATGGTTGTATGGCCCATTCTACAACTACTTCCTTTTAAATGTGCCCCAAGGTGAGTTCTCGGAACACTCTAGTTTGAAAACGAGTGGGAAGAAGGTGGAGTGCTTGCAGGCTCTCGGCCCGGGAGGGCTCTTGTCCCAGTCCCATCACCCATAAAGGGGCCTTGAGGAATCTACTGAAACAAGATCTCCAAGTATTTCTCAGTTTTCTAGGAAACATGGGCAAGAGGCCCTGCCTCACAGGTTATGAACACAGGATACAATAATGTTTGAAAAATGCTTTGCACAGAGGACTGCTCGTGATCAGCATCCTTAGGACAAAGAGAGATATTAGTTTCCTCTGGCAGGGCACCTGCTCAGGACCCCGCAGGTTCCCCACTCCAGTCTTGACCTTGACTCTAGTTTGTCCAGACCACTTGCACCTCATGGCAGATTATCTGCCTGACAGCTCACTGGCTTCAGTTAATTAACAGATAACCTTCCTCTAGAAGACAGTTCAATTCTTCCAAAACTATAGAAAAAGTCCTAGAGAGATGACTTGTCTTGACTGGAGGTCTGTAAGCAGGTGTGCTGGAGGCTTGGTGATCCAAGTCTTAGAAAGGCAGCCTCGAGCTAGACGTCTTCCCAGTCTCTTTCAGGGACTCAGAGAAACTGAGTCTATGAAATTCACTCTATTCAGCCTACGGAATGCAAGTTTTTCCTTTGCTTTTCACTGTTCCTCCTGCCAGGAAGCCCTGAATGCAGCCAGGGGGCATGAGTGAGCTGTCAGAGGCAGACAATCTGCCTAGAATGCTAAGTGGCCACCACTGGCTGACTTTTGGGCCAAGAGTCAAGTCTCAGGACTTTGACTGGGGACCCTTTGACTGGGGACCCTAGTAGGACTAGAACAGGCTCACACCTGGCTAGGGCCCAAGCTTCATCAACCTAGGCATGTTTTCCTTCCAGGAGATAAAGCAGGGCTTTTGCCTTTTCCTAAGTTGTAAGTCACAGCCCATAGGGGGGTTGTGAAATCAATCTTAGTGCTTGTGTTTTGTAACAAAAAGGAAAACAGAGTATCCAGGTGCAATCCAGGAATAAGGCAAAGACTGCTTCAAGGAACATGTCTTCAGCTCATCTTTCATGCAGTATGCATGGAGTGTACATTTGTCTATTGGATTGAGAAGTCCAGTGTATTTCTAACTATGTGACACAACCAAGAAATCTTGAGAAATGCTACCCAGAGGGAATATATCTGCATCAATGCCAATGCTTCTGGGATGTATATAAAAAATACCTTTGCAAAACCATAAACACGCCGACAGAACAGAAAACCCACGTATGCCTGCATCCATTGAAGACTCAAGTCTCTGGGGCTCGTTTGGATCTGCCTAGTAGACAAATTTCCTTGAGATCACTTAAAAAAAAACTTTTTATTGTGAATTGGGTGAAGGTTTACAGAGCAGAAGAGTTTTGCACGCAACAATTTATGCACATTTTGTTTTGTGATATTGACTAATCCTTAATGATGTCATACTCCTGCCCTATGTCTCCCCTTCCCATGCTTCCTCCTTTCCTAATCCTTCTTGCATTCTCAACTTTGTTCTTGGGAAAATATTGCCCTTTTGCTCTTGAGTGGTTAACTGTTCTAAGGAGAATGGACCTCTCAAGTGTTGTTCACTTTATAGGTCTCTTTACTGGCTGAGGGAAAACTAAGCCATGAGAGGGAGTTTTGTCCAGGCTTGCGGTGTTTAAGGGTCACAGTACAAGTGTTCCACGAGTCTCTATCTCACCAGTAAGCTTGATCTTTTTATGATTTAGAGTTTTGGTCTACATTTTTCTCCCATTCTACCCATGATCTTCTAACGTAATTCCCATCTGGACACCATCTAGACCTTTTGGTCTCAGGGTCATGGGAGCTGAAGCTGGTTCAATGATCCTTTACACTCAAAAGATACTTCTATGAATTTTTTTATTATCTTTACTCTTCTTTTATCCAGACACAGATAGACTTAACATTTGCATTTCAGATGGCCACTCATAAACTTTTAAGACCTCAGTCACTACTCACCAAAGCTGGATATAGAACACTATCTTTCTTGACCATGTTATACCAACTGACCTTACTGTATCCTGAGACTATGGTCCTCAGCCCCCACACCCAGTAACTCATACCTTCAAAGTGTTTAGTTTTGGCTAAGAAATTTCCATAATGATGCCTCCTGTATATCCTACTATATTCAGAACATTTAAATACATTTCTGGAGATTCTTTGCAAAGCTTAAGAACCTTCTCTGGGGAAATAACTAGCGAAGAATCCCCCTTCCTAAATATTCTTGGCCATTCAAGGGGTTTCACTTCCTAGGAGATGGGGGTTGAGGACTCAGTGCTCTGCTGATGTTGGCTGACTGGGAGGCAGAAGACCTAGGTGTAGCATGAGATGGGCAGCATCCCATGGTACTGTCAAATCCTCACACACAAGAGGTATACCTATCCATGGATTAGGATATCTGATGCTTCTGAGTTTCAGTTTCCTTGTCTTTAGAATGGAGGTGAGCAAGCACCTGTCCCGTGGGGTCACTGTGAGAACTGCATGGACAATGGAGCCAAGACGTTAACTCAGCCATGAGCACGTACGTGATCAGCAACCAGCCATGTTCTCTGAGACCAGGTTTATTGAAAGCAGCTCAGAAGCTGGAGTTGAAAGGCTTAGCATCTCCTTTATTCTCTTTGCCCCTTAGTATTTTCATTTCCAAAATGTGGATAATAATGCTTGGCCAGCTTGCTTCACTGTGTAAATGTCAAATTCAAATGTGGAAGCAGCATAAAAAGCTGAGATTATTAGAGTTCTGATAGGGACCAGATCATGATGAAGGAAATAATGATCAAGAGGGAATTTTCCTTTTGGTTGGGGTGGTGGGAGAGGGAATCATTTTAGGCTCAGAAAGCCCTACTTTTGAGAGAAGACAGAGTGAGCCATGCATGCAGGTGTTAATGGTTTCATAGGCAAAAGCCATGATGTTTCTATCAGCTGCTATTAGCAGGGACAGAATTTTAAATCTATACTACTGGTTCACATTTCTATTGGACAAAGGGTATAAAAAAGAGGGGGAAATGTTTCATCCATGTGTGTCTACAGATTATGAAAATTACCTTCATACATTTCCATAGAAACAGAGTTAAGGGCTATTTAGCCTACCAGCTCAGCGTCGTGCCCCACTACTTCACTCTCGTTGTGAGTGACCCTAGAAATGGGTTGCTTCTTCAGAAGCATAAAGTAGGTGCTTTATGATGAGGCTCTTTCTCCCCTCTTTGGGTAATGAGGGGAAAATACAGAAGATTGCTTGGTTTAATTAAATACACAGTTTACTAGAAATTCTGGGCTACAGCCTTTTCCTAACCCAGTGAGATCCTGGACCCTTGTGGTCAGAAGCTCATAATCTAGTAATAAAGCTCTATACTCATCTGTGTTGGAAAGCAAATGTGCTGCATTATTCCACTGAACACTCTGTGGGTTCTTCTATCCCTGCCCCTTAATGGCATTATTCCCTAATCAGTGCGACAAATGTGCTTCCTGAATGAGCAGCATTGGTATCACTGGAAGCTTGTCAGAAATGCAGCTCTTCACGCCCCATCAGACCTCTTGAACCAGAGTCTCTGGGGGTAGCCATAGCACTGTGTGTTTTAACAAGTCTTCCAAGGGACCTGATGTGTTCACCCTAAATGTCACCCTCCCTAACCTTTCTGTTGTGTTTACTCATCCATTCTTGAGTTAACTTTTTCATCTAAGGTTGATGACTTCTCCAGTTCACCTCCAGCCCTGTCTCATCTGACTCACAGTTTGATACGGGCCAGTTTTGTTTACTACCTTCATCAAAGTAAAATTCCACCAGATTTGGGCTGGCTTTTTCATCCAGCTATGTGGCCACCTCACTGCCCATCGTTCATTCTTCATGGCTATGGTGGGTAAGTCTTGGGTCTCACTGCTTTGCTTGTAGTTATCCCTTGATATCTATTAGAAATCTTCCTTTAAAGGAAGTGAATTTAGGGAGGCATATAGGGCTGTAGAAGGACACAGACTTTGGAGCAGAAGATGGGGTCTGTAACCCTTATGACCCAAGGGAATAAGCAAAGCATTCAACTTCTTTGAATCTCAGCTGGGCTCTTATTAAAATGATGCTGCTTTCTATGTTGCATAATTTTGTAAGGATTAGAGATAATACTTATCGCCTGCCAGGTTTATGGTAGAAGGGTAATAAACAGTAATGATGTTAGGTTGATGGGATGATGTTGCTCCATAATTTGAGTCTTAACACTCTAAGACTTTGCTTGCTTTCTGACAAAATCTAAGTAATCTCAGGTAAGAAATCATGTCATTAGACATGCTGTGTGACTTTGAGCACATAACTTCCCTATGCTGAGCCTGTCCCCTTTTCTGTAAAGTGGAGGGACATAACTGAATGAACTTTGAGGTCCCTTTGCACATTCCCAACCTTTGGAACCCTTCATGACACCTGGCACTGTGCTGGGTACACCTCAAGCAGACATGGGACATGCGCGTATGACTCTTTTCAGATGGCCTGGGCCAGGGCGGCTGGCTCATTCCAGGCCGCCTACCTCGCCTTGGGAAGGACTCCCTCACCGAGCAAGGGGGGCAGCCAGTTGACGTTGGCTTCACAGTGTGAGTCTAGGAATGTGATGACATCCCCAGTCGCTGCTGAGGCCCCCAGCATCCGAGTTCTTATTAGACCTTCCCGCTTCTTGGTACGGAGAATCCTCACACTGGGGAAAAGGGCCATGTAGTCTTCAAGGGGCTTCTTCAAGTGCTCTGTGAGGAAGACATTAGAGAACAGATGAACAGACAGCTTAGAAGAGCAGCTTAGCATTCATTCTGGTGGTCCCTCCTCTTTGTGGGTGCACCATGCTTTACAGTTTACGTGTTGTTCTCTGCAACATTTTCTTCATGGGTTAAACAGGTCAGGGATCATCACTCGTATACCACAAATGGGGACGCAAGGTTCAAAGAGGTGACGTGACATTGGATCATAGACAGATCTTTTGTACCAGGATGTGGGCTTCTGTGGTTTCTAGCTGGGATCTATTTTCTCTAATTCTGGTAACTATGCCCAGATTTTCCTTTGGGAAACTGTTCCTCCTTTTCTTACTCTGTTTAGTTTGCATGGTGCTCACTTCATTCTCTAGTTTCAAGGGAAAGGGGCATGTGACTCAGGCTGGTCCAATTGGAGCATTTCATTCCTCTAGCTTCAGAGATTGGCTGAGGGATGGCCATGTGACAAGAACTGGACCAAAGAGTTTTAAGGTTTTTTTCCCCAGAATTGCTGGAAAATGGCACCTTTTTAATGCTAAAGTTAAAAGTTATTTCATCATTTTTGGCAAGATGAGGAAATGGGAGTTGGTGAAAGCATCTGCAAAGACTGAAACCAACATGCACAAAAGATCCCAAAGAAGGTAAGAGCCTATAATTAAAACCCCCAGGTAATAACAAGTGCTATTAAGGATACAGGGAAATTAGAATTCCTATACACTGAAGATGGAATGGTAATATGGTGCTGCTGCTGTGAAAAACAGTCTGGTATTTCTTTAAATGATTAAATATAAAGTTGCCATGTAACCTGGAAATTCCATTCTTAAGAAAAAAGAAAACACTCCTGTCCCCAAATCTGTCCATGCATATTTAATATTTATAGCAGCATTATAGCTCAAAATAGAAACAACCACATGTCTAAAAGTGATAAATGGATAAGCAAAATGTAGTATACTTATACCACAGACTATTAAATGATGAAAAAAAAAAGAATTGCTGATACATTTTACAACAAAATTGAAATGTGAAAAGTTATATTAAATGTAAGGAGCTAGGCACATAAAATTACATATTGTATGATTCTCTTTGTCTGGAATAGGAAAGTCTCAAAGATAGTATCTCTCTATTAAAAAAAATTCTAGTCTTAATCTTGATGCTCTGGTGACCTAGTGGTTAAGGAGTTGCACTGCCAAGCCAAAGGCAGGCAATTCGAATCCACTAGCTGCTTCCTGGGAGAAGGATGGGCAACCTCCTTCTCCTGTGATTCAGGGAGGTCTGGTGGCCTAGTGGCAAGAAGGTGCACTGCTATCCCAAAGGCATGTGGTTCAAGGTCACCAACTGCACTGCAGGAGAAGGATGGGCAATCTCTTTCCATGCAATTAACTGCCTCTGAAAACCCACTAGAGGGTCAGCTATGGTTTGGTTCCGACTCTATGGTCAACAACAACAGGGCCCTTTATGAAAATGTTATAGAGTGGTCATAAAATATGTATAGTTTACATCACATCTAATCAAATATTAAAGGCTTTGTCATATGATCAGGAATAAGTCAAGGCTGTACACACTCATCACTTCTATGCAACACTGTACTTAAATTTCTAGCCAATCTAATAGGTAAGAAAAAGAAATAAAAGGCATAAAATTAGGAAAGGAGTAAGTAAATTGTCTTTCATTGCAGATGACATGGTAATATAAATAGAAAAATATAAGCAGTCAACAAAGAAACCACAGGTAAACTGAACAAGATTATAAGATTTGCAACCTTGTATTTTTTTAAAAAATATACTAACAAATAAACAATTGGAGAATAAAATTTAAAATACCACTTACAGTTTTATAAAAGAAGTGCAAATACTCTGAAAAGCATAAAACATTGTTGAAATAAAAAGCAAACAAGTAAATTAGAAGTTATACTCATGGAACAAAAGACTTAATATATTATGAACAAAGCAACACTAGTTGATATGATTACAGTTTTGCTGCAATTCCTACTAAAATCTCAGCTGATTTCCTTGAAGAAATAGAAAAGGTACTGTATTTCTTAGGGAAATTCAAGATGGCTGTCAACAACTTCATCTTACTCGTATGCACAGTTGGTACAGTTGGTACACTTGGTATCAACAATTAGCAGATCTGGAGATATATTGTACTGTGAAAGTCTGCAGTCAGGGTCCTCTCCAAATTATGAAGGAGCAACGATGTTAGCTTAAGGACTAAGATGTGCCTGATTCTGAGCATCGGCCAGACGAGCTCTGGGAGGATATCAAGAAAATCGTCCATGAAGAATGGAAAAGATCATTACAAAGGCTGAAAAAGAAGAAAAGACCAAGATGGATGTCAGATGAGACACTGAATATTGCACTAGAGCACCGAGAAGCCAAAGCTAAAGGAAGAAAACAAGAAATCAGAGTTAAACAGAAAATATCAAAAGGCAGGCCAGGAAAACAAAGCAAGATACTGTAATGAAATGTGCAGAGAGCTGGAGTCAGAAAATCAAAAAAGGGCTGAACTCGCTCAGCGTTTCTTAAGCTGAAGGAGCTGAAAAACAAATTCAAGCCATAGGTGGCAATATTTAAGGTTACCTTGGGTAGGATGTTAAATGATCCAGGAAGTATCAAGAGAAGATGGAAGGAATACACAGAGTCACTGTATCAGAAGGAATTGGCTGACACAGAAGAATTTCATGAAATGACATATGAGCAAGAGCCTATGGTGATGAAGGAGGAAGTTCAAATTGCTCTAAAGGAATTGG
>NW_006399899.1:4126313-4142644 GCF_000299155.1 Elephantulus edwardii
AAGGATTCTGAAGCTTCGTCTGACATACTTTGGGCATGTTGCAAGGAGGGACTGGTCCTTGGAGAGGGACATCATGTTTGGGAGAGTGGAGGGGAGGTGCAGGAGAGGAAGATCTTTGATGAGATGGATCGATTCTGTGACTGGAGCGGTGGGAATAAGTGCGTTTGAGATGGCTAGGTTGGCATAGGATAGAACAGCGTTTAGAGTTCTTGTACATAGGGTTGCTATGAGTCGCAAACGACTCGATGGCACATAACAACAACAACAGCTATGCTGCTGAAAATTGGACAAAGGCTAAGGATGACAGAAGAAGAATTGATGCCTTTGAACTGTGGTGCTTGAGAAGAGTACTGAATATCCCATGGACTGCCAGAAGAACAAACAGATATATCTCAGAGAAGGTGCAGCCATAGTGCTCCTTGGAGGCAAAGATGATAAAGCTTTTGCTTCACAAACTTTTAGGCGTGTTGGTAACAGCATGTTGGCTATTCCTTGGAGAAGGACATCATGCTTGGAAAGGTGGAGGGATGGCAAAAAAGAGGAAGACTCTCAACCAGGTAGTTTGACATAGTGACTGTAGCAGTAGATCTGAGTGTGTCAGAGATTGCGAAGAAGGCACAGGGTAGGACAGGGCCAGATCTGTTCTTCATAGAGTTACTATATACTCAACTGAATGGCACCTAACAACAACAGCAACAATAGAAGACAAACATCTCAACTTAAAACTGGATAAAGGATCTAAATAAACAGATACTGTGGAAAATAATTTGGCAGTTCCTGAAAAAGTTACCATATAAAACAGCAATTAAACTCCTAAGTATATAGTTAAGAGAAATAAAAGCAGCTACTCACATAAAGCCGTATAAACGATCTTAACAGTAATAATAACAATAGCCTAAAACTAGACACTTGAAAAATGTCCAGCTGATGAACAGATAAATCAAATGTGATGAATCCACATCATAGAATACTACTAATCAATAAATAAGTGATGTTATTAGAATAATATAGATAAGCCTAAAAAATATAGGTAAAGGAAGCCAGACACATAACACTATCTGATTCCATTTATATGAAGTTTCTAGAATAACAAAACTATAGAGACAGATCAGTGTTTGCCTGGAGCTGGGTTAGGAGTGATGCAGACAGGAAAAAGAAAATTTTTAGATTGTGGTGGTAGTTTCATAAATACAGAAATGTACCTAATTATATGTGCTGTTGAAGTGAGCACTCTTCCTCCAATCTTGATGCTACCTTCTTCTTTATTGAGTCTAGCTTCTCAAATGATTTGCTCAGGATACAGACTGAATAGCCATGAAGAAAAGATGTAACCATGATGCACACTTTCTGATTTTAAACTATGTAGTATTTTCCCTTCCGCCCAGGAGCACGTTCTCCCACCGGTTTTTCTGTGTACCTGAAAGATGCCTCTTCGCTATTATCTGAGGTGACTTCCCCCGGTGCGCAGCTTCCAGGCTTCCCTTCCACCCAGGAGCACGTTCTCCCGCCGGTTCCTTGTTGTGTTCGGACAACTGCCTCTTGTTCTATATATCGTTTTTGCATGAGCACATTTAAGTGTTATGAGATTCCTATTTTTAATGATAGCCATAATATCCACATAGTCAAATGCCTTTGCATAATTAATAAAACACAAACATCTTTTTTGTATTCTCTGCTTTTTGCTAAGATCTGTCTGACAGCAGCAGTGATATCCCTTTGTGCCATGGCCTCCTCTGAAGTCAACTTGAATTTCTGGCAATTTATATTGTTCCAGTCATTTTTGAATACTTTTTATAAAGTTATTACTTGCATATGAGATTAATAATATTGTTAATTTTCATGGTCTGCTGGATTACCTTTTTTTGAGAAGGGGAACAGACATGGATCTCTTCCACTCAGCTGGCCAGCTAGCTGTCTTCCATATTTGTTGGTAGAGACTGGTGACCATGTCCTGAATTACATCTCAACTGGTATTTCATCAATTCCTGGGGCCTTATTTTTTGCCAATGCCTGCAGTGCAGCTTATACTTTCTCCATCAGAGCTACTGGTTCTTGATCAGATGCTACTTCCTGAAATAGTTCAGTGTTAGTTGTTTTTCATACAGTTACTCTGTGTATTCTATCTTCTTTTAATGCCTCCTGTATCATTCAAGATTTTGCCCATAGAAACCTTCAGTATTACTACTCAAGGCTTGAGGTTGTTTTTAGTTCTTTCAGCTTGAGAAATAGCAAGTGTATTCTTCCCTTTTGGTTTTCTAACTCCAGCTCCTTGGGCATTTCATTATAATGCTTTGCTGTTTCTTCTCAAGCTGCCCTTTGAAATCTTCTGTTTAGCTCCCTTATCTCAGCATTCTTTCCCTTTGTTTTGGCTTCTTTTCATTCCAAAGCAAGTTTCCAAATCTCTTCTGGTGTCCATTTTGGTCTCCTCTTTTGTCTCTGTCTTTATAATGATGTTTTGCTTTTTTAAAGGATAATACCCTTGATATCATACCATAATATGTCTAGTCTTCGGTCATTACGTTTCAATGCATCAAACCCATCCTTCAGATTCTTAAAATAAGGTTTTGAAATTTAGTTGGGATACTCTCAAGGTCATACTTTGGTTTGTAGGACTTGTTTTAATTTTCTTCAACTTCTGTTTGAACTTGCCCATGAGTAGTTAGTAGTTTGTTCCATAGTCAGCACTGGGGCCTGTTCTGACTGATGATAATTGGCTTTTCTCCAGTGTTTCTTCCCACACTGATTCTTGTGTCCATCAGGAGAAGTACATGCATATGGTTGCCATTTATGTTTTGTTTTGTGTTTTTAAAAAGTAATTGCACTAAATAAATCATTCATTGTTCAAAATTCTATCATTCGATCTGCAGTCTCATTTCTGTCACCAAAGCAATAATTTCCACCAACCAGTCCTTTCTTTCTAACTTTTTAATTCCAGTCCCTAATTATTATTAGTGAATCTTGATTACATGTTTGATCAATTTCAGATAGCAAAACTTGATAGAAATTCTTGATTCCTTCATATTTGGCTTTCATGATTGGTGTATATAATTAAATAATGTTTGTATTAATAGGACTTCCTTGTTGCTTATGGATATATATGTATCATTTGCAATATTTTACTTAAGGATAGCTCTTGAAATACTCTTTTTTTTGAGGAAAGACAATGACAAACATTGTTTAATAATTGGACTATGGAATGTCCATAGCTTGAATGTTGGAAAACTGGACATTGTAAAAATGAAATGGAACAGATGATCATCGACATACTACACATTAACGAGATGAGCTGAATCAGCTTTGGCCACTTTGAATCAGGTAATCATATGGTATAATAAGCTGGAAATGAAAAAAAAAAAAAGAAACAAAAAAAAACCAACAGAAGAATTGTATTACATTCATAGAAAAATGTCAATTTTAAGTTCTATCCTAAAATACAATAGAAATGCTCTTTTTTTTTTTTTTTTAGCCGAATTAACAAAGTTTATTTTGAGTTTGAACCCGGGGAAATGCTCTTTTCTTATGATGAATTCCACACCATTCTTCTTGAATTTGTCATTTCCATCATAGCAGATCATGTGACTGGCTGATTCAAAATGGCCAATACCAGTCCATCTCAGCTGACTAATGCCTAGGATGTGGATCTTGATGCATTTCATATAATTTTTGACAACTGCAAATTTTCCTATATCCATGCTTTGGACATTCCATGTTTCAAGTATATACTCACTGTTTGCAACTAGTTTTCCTCACTTTGAGTCTTGCCACATCAGCAAATAGAGGTCCTTCCATGGGTGAAAGCTTTACTCTGTCTGTACTGTTATGGCAGACTCTACTTTGAGGAGGTAGCTCTTCCCCAGCTGCATTTTCAGTGTCTCCCAAACGGATTTCTATAAAGTCTCTGGACAATGGAAGAACATTTCTATATATTGTTGTTGTTATGTACCACAGGGTTGCTTTGACATATAGGACCCTATGTACAATAGATCTGAATCCTGCCCTGTCCTGAGCCACTCTCACTGACTCTGACACACCTACCCCCATTACCCCAGTTACACTGTGTCAGTCCATCTCATCTGGGATTTTCCTTTCCAGCACTGTCCCTCTACCCTTTTAAGCATGATGTCCTTCTCCATGGGCTATAGAAACCAATTGGAAAATGCACTAAAACCAGTATTTTTAGTAGCCTCAAATATATTCACCCAAGTAAATGGAATGACAAATCATACTTCTAAATGAAGAGACTCCAAATTGTTAAATACCATTTCTTCTCAAATGGATCTATGTATTCAAAATAATCTTAGTAAAATCCCAGCAGAGTTTTCAATTTTTGTTAAATAAGCCGACAACTTGGTTTTAAAATTTATATGGAAATAAAAAAGATCTAGACTAGTCAAAACAATCTTGAAGAATAACAAAGTTGATGGATATAGATTTGATTCAAAACTTATTATAAAACAGTGAGAAGACAGAAACAACCTAAATGCTTATCTACAGATGAAGGGATAAACAAAATGTGGTCCATGCATACAATGGGGCATCACTCAGTGGAGGAGGTAAAGTCCTCATAGGTAGGAGGAAAATCTTTGTGACTCTAGGGTAGGAAAATATTTCTTAGATGTTGAACAAGGATACTCATAAAAAGAAACCCCAACAAAACTTGGTAAACTAAACTTCATCAAATTAAAAATTTTTCTCTTTACAAACTGACATGACTTAGAAAAATGACAAGAGAGGCTATTGTGTGGGAGGAAACTGTCTCAGTATATGCTTCTGACCAAGGTCTTGTATTTAGAATATAAAAAGAACTCATACAAAAATCAGTAGAAATACAATTAAAACATGGACAACTTGAAAAGGCACTTCACTAAAGAACTGATAAGCCAGTGAGCATATGAAATGTTCAACTGCCGTCAGGGAAATGTAACTGCATGAGGTTCTACTTTAAAGACACAGACCAGGATGATTACAAATGAAAGACAGAATATCAGGTTATCAGAGAAAATGAGGCACAACCGGAACGTTCATGTATTGTGGGATGGAATATTAGGTGATACAACCACACCGGAAGGCTGTTTGATTTGCGTCTAATAATTAAAAAACTATTTTGTAACCTTAGCAATGCTATTCCTAGATATTTCTCAAAATAGAAAAACCTCAATGAATGAATGAAAATTTAAAAGAAAGAAAAAGTTATACCCCTAAAAAGAAAAAGAATGTTTCACATAATCCCAATACAGATACCATATTCATTTTTCAAGATCAGAAGGGAAATTTTCAAGTTTATTTGGAGAGGGAAGAGACCCCAAATAAGCAAAGCACTTCTGCAAAACAAAAATGAAATGGGAGGCAGAGCACTCCCTGACCCCAAAATCTACTACACATTGGTAGTAACCAAAACAGCATGGCACTGGTACAATGACAGGTACAAAGACCAATGGAACAGAATTGAGAACCCAGAAATGGACCCAGCTATCTATGGTCAACTGATATTCAACAAAGAAATAAAACGTATTAAATGGGGAAATGACAACCTCTGCAACAAATCGTGCTGGCAAAAGTGGACTGCTTCCTGCAGAATGCTGAAACAGAATCCACATCTCACATCATACACAAAAATCAACTCAAGGTAGATCAGAGACCTGAGAGTAAAGCCCAAAACCATAAAGTTCGTCAGAGACAAACTAGGATCAAGCTTAGATGACCTAGTCTATGGTATAAAGAGACTGCCAAATGCAGTCTCAATATAGAGACGATAAAATTGTTGAGTGGGACCTCCTAAAGATTAAATTCCTGTGCACATCGAAACTTTTTCCAACAGAACGAAAAGAAAACCTACTGACTGTGATAAAACATTTGGCAATATAATTTCAGACAAGGGTCTCATATCAAAAGTTTACAGAACCCTATAGGGCCTTCACATGAAAAAGACTGAAATTACAAAATGGAAATTACAAAATGGAAATTACAATTACAAAATGGACAAAAGACATGGAAAGACCTTTCATAGAGGAAGATGTTTGGAGGGCCAACAGATACATGACAAAATGCTCAAAATCACTGCAATAAGAGATATGCAAATTGAAACCACAATGAGATAACCCTTTCACTCCAGTAGCAGTGGAAAAGTTTAATAGGATAGCATGTAATGAATGTTGGAGAGGATGTGGTGAAATAGGAACTCTTATACACTGTTCATGGGATTGTAAATCGATACAACCACTTGGAAGGCAGTTTAGTGTTTCCTCAGAAAGCTGAACATAGAATGATTCAGGTATTCCACTACTGGAATATACCCCAAGAAAATGAGAACTGAGGCACCGAAAGACACTTGTACACCAATGTTCATAGCAGCATTATTCACTATCACAGGAACTTGGAAACAGCTTAAATTTCCAACCACAATCAAATGGATTGAGAAAGTATGGTACATTCACACGATGGAATAGTACAGCATGCAGCATACTACTCCTGAAGCATGCAGGAACAATAGTTTTGTAAATCACTACCTAGTACTTGCCTCCACAATCAACACTCTTGGCACCAGCAGCCACGAAATTAAAAGACAAATTGCACTGGAAAGGTCTGCTGTCAGAAACATCTCCAAAATACTAAAGAGCAATGATGCTAGTCTGGAGACTAAGGTGCACCTGATCCAGGCCATAATCTTAGAAATTATTTGCTATACATCAAAAAGCTGGACAATGACTAGGGAAGGCAGAAGGAGAATTGATGCCTTTAAGCTGTAGTGCTGGAGAAGAGTATTGAATATACCATGGACTGTTAGGAGAACAAACAGGTTCAACCTAGAGAGGATGAGACCAGGCTCCTTCTTGTAGGCAAGGATTCTGAAGCTTCTTCTTACATACTTTGGATATGTTGCAAGATGGGACCAGTCTTGGAAAGAGACATCACGCTTGGGAGGGTGGAGGGACAGTGCAAGAAAGGAAGACCCTCTATGAGATGGATTGACTTAGAGATTGGGATAATGGGGATAGGTGTGTCAGAGAAAAGAAGATTGGAACATGATAGAGCAGAGTTTAGGGTTGTTGTACACAGGTTTGCTATGAGTCTCAGGCAACTTGATGGCACATAACAACAACAACCACCTAACTTTAGAGAGACTGGGGAGCATTATGCTAAGTGAACTGACTCAATCCCATAAAGACAAATACTGTATAAGATTATTATTGTAGAACATGTAAGAGGATCCAAGTAGTGGAGGGTGAGAGCAGAGGGGTGAGGATGGGTGGGGAGGGTGGGTCATTAATTATAGGATTGCACCATTTGATGGGTGAAGGGAGGGATGGGTAAAGGAAATGGGAAGGATCTGGTGTGAACAGTAATGTATATGAACTTTGTAAGTAAACCAGTATAAAATAAAAAATTTATTAAGATACAATGAATGTTTTATTGATACTTTCTTCATAATAGTTCAAAGCTAGAAATGTCCATCAACAGTGAATGAATAATTGTGAATATATACATAAACAGTGGCATTATCAGTGCTATCAGCAAGTAAAAAACCCAACTACTGATAAAACTAACCACACAGAAGAATTTCAAAATCCATACGGATTCATCTGAAGTTTAACAACAGTGAGATGAATCTACAATGGCAGCATTAAGGAAGGTGTTTACCTTTGGGATGTGGGAACTGACTGGAAGGGGGCATGTAAAAGGAAACTTCTGGGTTGAAAAAATGTTATATATTTTAATTGTGATATTGGTTTTCCAGGTACACATTATCTGTCAAAGTTGATAAAACAGTACATGTAAAATCTTTGTGCATTTTATAGTTTGAAATTTTATCCCAGCTAAAAATCTGGTCAAACACACATTCAGTCTTTCAGCTGGGAAGGCTGAAGTGCAGTAGGCACGCCACTCAGTGACCGGGAATTAGGAGAATTGGGGCTGTGATTCCACCTCCAGTACAGTGAGTCTCATAGTCTCTCTTCCGGGTCTCAACATAATCTTTTAATCAGGGTTTTAGATGAGAATCTGGGCCTAGGTTTTGCAGAAATTAAATCAGCAGATCATCAGATCTGGTTGGGTTCCCTCCCTGCCTAGTCTTTGGGCTGGTCATCTTCCCTAACTCCAGCTATGAATCCTGTTCAGAAATCACTGGGTCAGAGAGATTGAGAGCTGGAATTCAGTTCCCTTAATGCTTGCTGAAGCTGAGGAGGACTTGAAGCACTTGCTGCAGAAGGTCAAGGACTGCAGCCTTCAATATGGATTGAAGCTCAACATCAAAAAAACAAAGATTCTCACCATTGGGCAGATTGGCAGCATCATGATAGAAGGTGAAGAGATTGAGATTGTTCACAGCTTTAGTTTGTTTGGCTCCACAATCAACATTCTTAGTACCAGTATCCAGGACATTAAAAGACGAACTACACTGGGAAAGTTGGCTGTTAGAGACCTCTCCAAAGTACTAAAGAACCATGATGTCAGTCTGGAGACTAAGGTGCACCTGATCTAGGCCATGGTCTTTGCAATCACTTGCTATGCATCAGAGAGCTGGACAATGATTAGGGATTACAAAAGGAGAATTGATGCCTTTGAGCTGTAGTGCTAGAGAAGAGTATTGAATATATATATCATGGACTGTTAAGAAAACAAATAGGTTCATCCTGGAGAGAGAGGGCGGGACCAGGCTGTTCCATGGAGGCAAGGATTCTGAAGCTTCTTTTGACATACTTTGGACATATTGCAAGGAGGGACCAGGCCTTGGAGAGGGACATTATGCTTGGGAGGGTAGAGGGACAGCACAGGAGAGGAAGACCCTCTATGAGGTGGATTCATTCAGTGACTGGGGTCATGGGGGTGGGTGTGTTGGAGACAGTGAGGTTGGCACAGGATAGAGCAGGGTTTAGGGCTGTTGGACATAGGGTCGCTCTGAGTTGCAGGTGACTTGACGGCACATAACAATAAGCACAACAATTCTGGCTCATGGTGACACGACAGAACAGAGGAGAGTTCTCCCACGGGCTTTCTAAGGCTGTTCATCTTTATGGAAGCAGACCACCTCATCTTTCTCTTACAGAGCAGCTACTAGGCCCAACCAAACTGCTGGCCTCTGGTTAGCTCAGTGCTTAACCACTGCACTACTAGAGATCATATAATGCTGCTGTTGTTGTGTACCATTGAGTCAGAACCTGTAGTTAACCCTCCAGTCAGTTTTCAGAGGCAATTAATTGTGGCGCTGCTGGTGGATTAGAACTGTGTGCCTTCAGGTTTGCAGCGGAGTTTCTTACCACTAGGCCATTAAAGCTCCTGTATAGAATATGATTGTAGTAGAATCATATACTACAGTCATTATATTTGGCACATCTACCTGTATTTCCACAGGTGGCTTTCTTTAAATCAAGTCATTCCCCCCCTTTATTTAATTAAAAGTTCAAAAATGTAAATAAGGAAACGTGAAACATCATAAATATAACTTATAATCTCTCTTTGTCATGGAGCTGAAACCAACTCATAACTGACCCTGCACTGGGTTTCTGAGGTTGTAAATCATGGGAAGGAGATTGCTTCTCATTCTCCTGAGAAGTCTCTAATAGGTTCTAGTGCCTTTGGCTTAGTGCCCAACGCCAGCACTCCCTACTATCCATAATAAAGAGGTACCCAATTAAAACAATATAAGGTAATGTTTTCCCGCTGTATATTTTATCACAGTTTAATTAAAAAAAAGAAAGGATTTTTTTAAAGGAAGAAAAAGTCTCAACTAAAAGCACGTAAAGTAGTGTTATTAGATTTTAGACATCTCGCCCCATGGCTGTGAGTATAAAGTCTACTCTCTGCCAAGAAGAGACAGGCAACCAACTGAGACTTTTCATTTGAAGTAATCAGAAGAAATGAGAGAGAATAGAAAAGAGAAAACTTTCTCTTCACATGATCCAGTGTTATTTAATGCACAGTCTATGAGCCACCTAAAATCATCTTGTTATTGTTGTTAAGTGCTATCGAGTCGAGTACAACTCATATCGACTTTATGAAGAAAAGATCTGAATGCTGTCCTATCCTGTGACATTTTTATCATCCTTGACACATTTGAGTCCATTGCTGTGGACACTGTATCAATCCATCTGGTTGAGGGTCTTCCTCTCCTTTGCTGAGCCCCTTCCTTTCCAAGCACGATGTTCCTTTCCAAGGATTAGCCTCTCCTAAAATGAAGCTTCACTGTCCTTGCCTCCAGGGATCACTCTGGATGTACTTTCTCCAAGACATATCTGTACTTTTGGCATATTCAGCACTTTTTTCCAACAAAATCATCTTTAGGTACCACTTAAAATAATAATTTTGTGCTTGCACTTTTGTACTTACACTTACAGAGACATACAGTTCCAGTCATCTTGATTTAAAAGTCTCCAGAAATTCTATGAGAGAGACGAACTTTATTTTGTGTGCCTGGCATCCTGCATGTCACAGCAATTACAATATGCACAGAGAGAAAAAAGTTATACACACAGTTACACAACAGCCAGAGAGCTAAGAAAAATACTAGGTCTCCTTGCAAAGATTAATATGGCTTTCCTTCCCCTTTCCCACTTCTCTTTGGAACAGTGACTCTGTAGAAAGCAGAAATCAATTTGCCCTAATTGAGAGACTAAATCTTTCCAAAAGAGACTTTCTTGGGCAATGAGACAAAATATCAAGAGGCATGATCATGCTCCAGATATGCTGCTGTTTGAGCACAAGCACTAACTTAACAACAATAACAACAAAAGTTTCCATAGCCATCACCTCTGACCATGGCTTCTTGGCTGGGTTCAACTGGTAGGTCATTAAAACAAGAATGAAATGATTTCCTATACCACACACCACTACTCCCACCAGGGAGAGAAATATCACATATCACTCTGTCCAGTTTTAATCATTGAGAGCCCCGCTGCTAAATCACGCTGGAGGCAGATGGCTGTGGCCATTACAGATCGACCAATTAAGGCCTTTTGACAGCTTGTGGGAAAGTTGGAGCAATTATACTCTTCCTTATTAGAAAGGGTATTTACACAAAATCGAGACTGTAAGCAGACGGTGGCCATGGAAGTCTGAATCCATGTTGCTTCATTTTAGCGCATGATGGTATTTCATAAAAGTATAGAATTTGAGAGTTGGGATGGGTGATAGACAAAGATGATGATGGTTGTGATGATAACAATTATAAGAAACAATTTCTGAGCTCCTGTTTGCATTCAGAGCGTTGCATTACCTATACCTTATCTCTGACCTACACCAATATTAGAAAGTCAATAACATGTCTCATTGTATAGAAGACGATACTGATGTTCACAGAGGTTGATTTAAAATGCCCAAGAGACACAGGTGAAAAGTGATGAAGTAGAGGTCTAATATAAGGCCCTGCCATGGAAGAGCAGGCTCAGGTCATTGAGTCACCTCAATGTTGGGACACAACATCTTCCCAGGGAAGACTGAAGCCTGCTGCATTGCAACATGGGGCAAGTCTCATCAATTCTGCTATTACTGGAAGAAAAAGGTGGCTCAGGGAAGCAAAAAGGCTGAGTGGGAACCAGAACCAGGACCCATGCCTCCTTTGGTCCTTGCAGCTTTGCTCTCTCTCTCTCTCTGGGATTCCCTGGCTCTGAGTCTCTCAGGAATTCCTTGGGTTTTTTGTTTCCTGTGTTGAGGCTGAGCCTGTCTGGTCTGAAGGGCACTTAAGACTTCAAGGATGGTTCTACCTGGCAGGTTATGGCAAAAGGAGATGCTCCACTCAGAGCACCTGTGAATGTCACATGCATGCTGTCTGTATGCCAGCAACATGACAGAAGTATGGCCATAGTCCAGGATACAGCTGCCTTTTGTCTAGACCACTGCAATAGCCACAGTGGCTCCCCTTGCTCCCACCCTGTCTCGATTCACCTAGTGCGCACGTAACACCTTAATAGTCTCTAAAAGAGAAAACTTCACCTTGTCACCCCTTTGCTGCTTTAAAGTCCTTCAGTGGTTATCTCATGGCTGTTAGAAGGCCCACGGTTCCTAGCAGGGATGATAAGTTTATGCAGTTGTCCCTGTCTGTCCTCTCTCCAGGTTTATCTTGTTTTCACTTTCCCCCTCCTTCTTTCAGGTGTTCAAATGCTCCATGCTCCCTTTTGATGCAGGCACTCTCCCTGTGCTGGTCCTTCTGCCTGGACTACAGGAGACACCAAGCCATTCCCCCTGCTCCTTTTCCCTGATCTACCCATCAGATCTCCTATAATCTCGTCACAGCCTTTTCTGACCTCCTAGACCAAAGCCAACCCAGGAAACAGGTCCATCACCAAGTCCTGCAGTGTGTCCTTCACAGCTTTTAGCTTAGGACATCTTTGCATCATCATGCAGTTACCTGCTCTGTCTCCAACATTAAACTCTAAGCTTTAAAAGCTCACATTCTATGGATACTCTGCCCACCAACGTATCACTCTGGACTAGCTCAGCGCTGCAGATCTTCATGGACCCCTAATGGCCCCACATGCCTTTTTCTCCTTTACTGCACTTGATTCCTACACTGGCCAGGTAAGGGAGGCAAGTCACTGTTTATTAACCTCACTTCAAGATGATAGAAGTTCAAAAAAAAGCTGTTTGTTGTCCAAGGTCATATAGCCATAAAGTTTGGTCTGGTCAGAAATCTTTGCTTTACTGCTGTGTGCAATCAAATTAATCCTCAAGTAGGCAATCAGAGTTTCAGTGTCGGATGCCACTGAGCCCTTCAGACACCTGCTGATAAGTGGCAAAAAGCAAGAATTTCTGCATGTTCCAGCTCTGGTCAAACCCATAGAATGTTGATTAAGGGCTCCATGGATAGGCTCAGGAAGGGGAGAGGCAGGGGAAGGGAAGGGGAAGAGGAGCAGTGGAGGGAGGTAAAGATTAAGTCACAAAGCAGATAAATCGGAGTGCTGTCTCTAGAGTTACCATTGGTTCTCTGGCCTCTGGAGGTGCCATTAATAATGCTGAGGCCACAGGATGAGAGGCCACCCTCTGCACACTTGGGCTGGCTTCTAGGAGCTGTACATGCACTGGGTCTTGTCTCGTCATGTCTCAGCTTCCCTGAACTTTGGGTTATTAAAGTGTGATGTCTCTGTTTTCTGGGATAGATTTATTTACTTGTATATCTTAGACTGTGTATTACATGGCACTACCAATGCAAAAGATACAAAGGCTGTATCTTTTCTCCATAGCAATTCTATCTATATGCCGAGCAAACCATTCAAGAGGCCAGATTTTGTGAAAAGAATGTGGTTTCAGGATTGAAGGAAGACTCATCAACAACCTATCTTTTGCAGATGACACAACCTTGGTTGCCAAAAGTGAAGAGGATTTGAAATACTTGCTGCAAAAGATCAAACACTACAGCCTTCAATATGGATTAAAACTCAGCACCAACAAAACAAAAATCCTTACCAATGAGGCAACATTTGTCAGAGATTTCATCTTGCTTGGATCCACAATCAACATCATTGGAGCCAGCAGTCAAGAAATCAAAAGATGTATTGCACTGGGTAAATACGCTGTCAAAGACCTCTCAAAGGTGTTAAGGAGCAATGATGTCAGAGTAAAGATTAAGGTGCATCAGAGTTAAGCCATAGTTTTTCCAATTACTTTTTATGCTTCTTAAAGTTGGACAGCAACTAAAGATCACAGAAGAAGAATTGATGCTTTTGAGTTGTAGTTGTTGTTGTTGATTGTTCATAGTGACTTTATGAACAAAAGACCTGAAGCCTTTCTACAAATATCGTTGTTTCTCTAAGTTCACAGAGTTTCCAGAGGCATGTTGTTTAGGAAATGGATGCCACTCCTGCTTCTAATGAGTTGTATTAGTGGATAAGAATATCCCATAGACTGCCAAGAGAACAAACAAATATGCCTTGGAGAAAGTACAGCCAGAGTGCCCCTTGGAGGCAAGATGGTGAAGCTTTGTCTCATATATTTTGCATATGCTCTTCGGGGGGACCAGACTTCAGAGAAGGGTGTCATGCTTGGGAACTTAGAAGATCAGTGAAAGAGAGGAAGATCCTCAAGGAGATGGACACAGTGACTGTAACAGTGGGCTCAAGTGTACCAGAGATGATGAGGATGTTGAAGGATTGGGATGGTTTAGAGCCACCATTTTTTTAATAAAAAGTATCTATCTATCTATCATCTATCTATCTATCTATCTATCTATCTATCTATCTATCTATCTATCTATCTATCTAATGTGTGTGCGTGTGTGTGTGTACCATCAAATTGGATCTGACTGGTACAGGAGGAGACTGCCCCTCCTTCTCCAGCAGAACATCTGGTGGGTTCGAACTGGGTACCTCTGGGTAGATCCACCATTTATGGTCTTGCTACGAGTGTAGTCAACTTGATGGCATCTCACAACAATAACTATCACCAACCCATTTGAAAGAAGAGGATGGTACAAGACAGTCAAAAACATTCTTTGTTCTCCTCTTTGATTTCTAGCAAAAGAAAAATTTTAAGGGGAGGTGGATTTTCACCTTATGATAGTCATCATCATGATTTCTGTTCCATGTTTACTGTGTGCCTAGGTCCTGTTTTAACTGTTTTCATAAACATTCCCATCTCATTCCTACAATAGTTTTATTAAGAACTTCTCAGAGAAGGGGGAATGGGGCTAGAACAGTTCTACACTTAGTTGCGTACTTTTCAGACAGCTAGTAGGAAACAATCAAAAGGCACAGCAGGAGTTTCTGACTTGACATTATTAACCACCAAATTATATCACCCCTTATGTCCCTGGTCTCTCCATTCGGCCTTGTGCATATCTGTTTCCAACTCTACAACCTTGCTCTTTGCGCTTTTCCTCCCCCCAGGATATCCTGGGCTTTTTATGTACTTGGAGGAGTTGCTGACAGGCAAACATAAATAACAGGAAACTATGAAAGAGAAGCCAAAAAAGAGAGCCAAGATTGCACCAGGAAGGGTTCTGGCAGGCGACCTGTATGGGCATTTAAGCATCATTTACTGTTTGGAAAAGGGAAACAGACAAGCCTTTCAGAAATGACTACTTTTTCTGGTCTTGAGTCCTAGGAGGGATTTCAGGGCATGGAAGAGCTGAAAGACATCTCAGAGTTCATCCAGAAGACCTTCCTCATTCTGCTTTGACTTGGTTCCTCTCATTAGGCAATCTAAGGGATAGGAGGCTCTTTTTACATGTGATCTTGGAAGACAGAGACTCCTTCAATTAGCCATTTCCTTTGTCTTCTTTCCCCAAACAGCAGCTTTATTGAGATACTTTTAATATACCACATGAATCTACTATCTAAAGGGTATATATAATTTAGTGCCAACCAGCCATGTCTTGCATTGCTGAAAGCAGTGAACTCATAACTCTTTGCTGTCGTTGTTATGTGTGGTCCAGTTGGAACTGAGTCAACAGGTTTCGGAGGCTGTAAAGTACACAGGAGTAGACTGCCCATCATTTTCTTGAGGAGCGGTTGGTGGATTTGAACTGCATGCCTTTGAGTTAGCATTGTAACTCCTTACTCAGTAGGCTACCAAGCTTACTAATTAGTCATTATGGTTGCTATGTACTGCTGATTTGGGACCAGCCCTCCAGCAGGTTTTCAGAGGCAGTAGCTGCATGAGACAAGCCTGCCCATCCTTCTTCTACAGATGGTGGATTTGAACTGTATCCCTTTGGGTTGGGCAGTACAGCGTTTTACCACTAAGTAACCAGAGCTCATTAGTGAAGACATTTCTGACGGGGGAGAACTCTCTGTTTACTAAGCTCCTGCTGTGTTTCAGGTGCTATGTTGGCAACCTCCTTTCTGCTGATGTACCATGGTGGTTCTCAAAGTGTGGCCCCAGACCAGCAGCATCAGCAGCGTTTGTTAGAAAGCAATTCTCAGGCTCTTGTTAGAAATGCAGTTCTCAGGCTTGGCCTGGGATCTTCTTGTTGTTATGTGCCGTCGAGTCATTTCCGACTCATAGCGACCCTATGTACAACAGCCCTAAACCCTCCTCTATCCTGTGCCAATCGCATGGCCTCTGACACACCCATCCCGATTACCCCAGTCATTGAATCAATCCACCTCATAGAGGGTCTTCCCCTCCTGCACTGTCCCTCTACCGTCCCAAGCATGATGTCCCTCTCCACGGACCTGGCTCTCCTTACAACATGTCCAAAGTATGTCAGACAAAGCCCCAGAATCCTTGCCTCCAAGGAGTTGTTGTTGTTGTTATGTGCTGTCGAGTCGCTTGCGACTCATAGCGACCCTATGTACAACAGCCCTAAACTCTGCTCTGTCCTGTGCTAATTGCACTGTCTCTGACACTCCCATTCCAATTACCCCAGTCCCTGAATCAATCCACCTCACAGAGGGCCTTCC
>NW_006399899.1:4143955-4151476 GCF_000299155.1 Elephantulus edwardii
GGTATGGAGACAGGACACATCCCTGGCGTACACCTTCCCAGTTTTGAACCATGTGCTACCTTGCTCTGTTCTAACGACTGCCTCTTGGTCCAAGTATAGGTTTTGCAATAGCAGAAAGTTTGGATGGGGCCCCTCACCATGTGCTTTAACAAGTCATGTGGTAATTCTAATCCTTGTTGACCTTTGAGAAACCCTCATCAACAGTGTCACAGGGGAACTGAGCTCAGAGAGGAAAGGAGCTCAGAAAGTTAGGCTACCCCGATCACACTAGGATCTTTACATGATTATGAACAGAAACCTAAATTATCTGTTAAAATATAAATATAAATTACCTATGAAAACAAACAGATTAATCCTGGAACGGGTTAAACCGGGTGGCTCCCTGGAGGCAAGGATTCTGAGGCTCTGTCTAACATACTTTGGACATGTTGTAGGAAGAGACTGGTCCTTGGAGAAGGACATCATGCTTGGGAGGGTGGAGGGACAGCACAGGAGGGGAAGGCCCTCTATGAGGTGGATTGATTCGGTGACTGGGGTAATGGGGATGGGAGTGTCAGAGACAGTGCGATGGGCACAGGACAGAGCAGAGTTTAGGGCTGTTATACACAGGGTCGCTATGAATCGCAAGCGACTCGACGGCACATAACAACAACAACAACAACATTAAAATAATAGGGAAAACTGGAGTTCTCTAAAGAATGCAAGTTGACCTTGAGAAATACATGAGGCGAATGGATGCTGGTTCAGCCTCTCTCCTTCCCTCAGGCTCACAGTGGTTGCCACCTGGCCAGGCTCTCTTTCATCGTCTCCATCTCTCCTGTCACCTTCAGGTAAGAAAAGATCGGACAAATGGGCGCATCTCTGACAGGGCTCACAGCATGGCCCTTACACTAAAACTCCTGGGGGCAATGCGTTTCCATGGCAGATGACTAGGCAGTCTCAGAAACTGCGGCTCCATAGGGGGATATTTGGGGAGGAGGATGAGGAACCTGTATGGCTGAGATCTGTGTAGAGGGAAGAATGAGAGAAAAAACACCCTCTGTGATGTGAAAACTAGTTGAGTCTGAGTCTTGGGACTCCAGTGTCTCAGTAGGGAAATCTGCTCCACAGGGTTTTCAATGGCTGAGTTTTCACACATAGGTGAACCGGCCTTTCTTCCAAGGCACCTGTGGGTGAATCTCCTACCTTTTTTATAAGCCAAGCGTATTTGTCATTTGTGCCACCCACAAATGGTGGACTCCCCTGTGTCGAGGCCTGGTGGGAAGTTTCAGGAGTTTGCTGATAACCTCACACAGTGTAAAACAAAACAAAACAAAACAAAACCAAACTCAAAACAAACCTGTGTAAAACCTCTCTTCTGCCTGTTCCGTGAAGTTTGAGGAAAAGTCTAAATTCCTCCCTTGCCTTCTGTGCACATGGATTCTCTCAGGGATGTCTAAAAGGGCCAAGTTTTCCACTGAAGGCAAAACATACAATATATTCCCAAAGCAGAAACCAGAGGGCGAGGAGGTGGCCGACTCCCACTCATACCTACTTGGCACTGGGCCCTTAGCAGAAGCCTTCCCACACCATAGTTTTCACCATGGGCATAGGAAGGTTAGCTCCACTTTACAAATGGGAAACAGACTTATGAGGGGCCAGGCACTGCCCAAGGTCACATGGCTGGTGCAGTTCCTCCAGAGACTGAGCGTACACGCTTTCACTCAGCCCTTGCAATCAGAGGGCTCATGGTTAATGTCTCAGATTAACATGTGCAATTCCCTTCTCGGGCATTTTTCTGAGAACTAATGTAAATCTGACCTCCAAACTAAAGACAAACTGTACACCTTCCCCAAACATTTGCTTTGAAGTCACAATCCCCTCTGTTCTTTGGCACCATGCTACAAATCACCTCGCTCATCAGGGCGCAGGTACTTGGCCCAAACATGCCTTTAGTGATTTTAAGAATGAATTACACTCCTTCCTCCAGCAATCACATCCACCAGCCAGCTCCCAGAAATAGAAAGCACTTCATCACACAAATTAACTCCTCTCCCCTATTTTGGAGAAGACGAGTGATCTATTAAAAAAAGAGATGCTATTATCTAAACAGGCAGGCTTGTCTGCACTTTTAACTTCATCTAAATGCCTTGGTCCCTTTACAGCGGGTGGGCAGGGCCATAAATCTGTTTAATAATCAGACAACGAATAAAAACACTTCAGAAACCACCACTATCAAGTTAATTACAGCCTCCCCTGTTTTCTGAAAGGGACTCCCCACCAATTGGCTACAAATGAGGAGAGAAGGCTGGGTGCCTTGGACCCTGGCCTCTCCACTTTTTCTCCCAGTTGGAGCTTGTCCAGGGGAGCAGATTCATGAGCCTCCCCAGTCATGGGTTCTTGGAAGCTGCTCTTAAATTATGCCAGGTTGTCAGAAGTCGGCGAGCAACACGTGTTTCATTTGGGATGCTGGCTTCCATGTCTACCGTTTAAGGTATTATTAAAAAAGAAAAAAAAAATTCTTTCACTTCAGCAGCAGTGTTGGCCTGTCAGTTTCATATTTGTTAAAGGGCAAAAGTGTTCTCCTGGGGGAAATTTTCCTGTTCAATGCACAGGAAGAGAAGCTGAATGCATGTCAGGGCTTCTCTGCCACCCCTCTAACCACTGTTTCCACCCTCCTCTCTCAGGAAAACCACCCCCAGACCAATCAGAAGCCACTCAAAAAGAATATTTGGAAACCTCTGCTCTGGGTCCTGCAGTTTCCCACTGGGGCTCCTGCCCTTTGTGCTTCTTCACTGGTTGATGCCAGAGCTGGAACTGGGGTCTCGGCTGGGTACAGAAACACCCTCTCCCACGATCAGTGTGCGTGTATAAGTCTTTTAGCCTCTGAGCTCTTACTTCTCACCCTTTCATACGGTGGTCACAGAATAGGTCTCCTGGTGTCACCGGGTGACATTCTGGGCATCTCAGCAAAGGCCAACGTCTGTTCTTCAGTCCCATCTCCATCCTGCACCTGATCTACTCTCTGTAGGCACCACTCCACTGTCTTCTTGTCGCTGTTCCTCTGCTTTTGCAAACGCCTCTGCTCGGCAGATCCTTCTCCTTTCTTTTCCTGTCCTGGGGAGTTCTCATCTTTCCCCAGGACCTTCCCCAAGAGCTCCTCCAGCCTCACCCACAAGGACGAGGCTCTCCAGCTGACCACAGCCCGTCTGCGTCTGTTGCACATTTTGGTTCATGGCTGGTCTGTCTGTCTGGCAGTAAGCTTTGGGAAGACAGGACCGAGCGTGATTGATTTCCCTGTCCGCTACAGCACCTGGCGGACAGCAGGTACTAACAGATGTCTGGTGAATGATCCTGACTTGATATATTTTTGTCATTTCCTGCTTTTATTTATTTATTCTTTTAAATCCAGACAATGCACTTGCAGAAGTCAGCTTTTCACATGAAGGAAGGCATGAAATGTGTCTGGGGTCTTAGTCATCCAAGTACAGGCTACGGGAGCCTCTGGACATAAGCGTTTGCCAGGGTGTGCCACAGCTGTGTTCCTGGACATAATCAGTGAATTGACTGCTTATACATTTCCGCCTCAAACACTTGCTTGCCCCACTTAAGGACAGATTGTTGCTCATATGCAGATGTGAGACAATTGTGTCAGATCTGACCGTCCAGCAACAGAACACAACCCAAAGCCAGTTTTCTGCAAAGGGAAGAGCAAATGAAAAGGCCCTGAGGCTGGCCAGAAGAGAAGCTAATTCGTTACTTATTTTATTGTTAAGGCCATTTCTTCCTCATGGGCACTGGGCCAAACCATGCCTGAAAGATTTAGTCAATCTGGAGAGAAAGCAACTTCCTTGAGATACCACGACGGACAGAGATGGGTCCACTTTTATTTGTAAAGTGTTTTTGGACATCTTATCTTTTTCTTTCTAGAATGAAAACATCTTAATTTTTTGTGATTCTAAATGTGGCAGAGTTGTTGAAAACATTAAAAGAATATATGATGAGAGCGTGTAAAGTTGAAATGACTGACTACTCGACCAGAAACTAAACAGCAATTCATTTGCCATTAGCTTGGAACCAACTCAGACTTGACCCTCTAGTGGATTTTCAGAAGCTGTAAATCGTATGTGAGGAGACTGCTCGTCTTTCTCCCATAGAGCAGCTGGTGGATTAGAACTGCTGCGTTCACGCTGGCAGCATAACTTCTTACCCTGTAGGCCATCAGAGTCACTCTTAATGTGTATTTCTCATCCAATTTCCCAATGTTATTATGGCCATTTATTCTAAAGCTATTCCTCCCGTCCAATAACATGCCACTATCATCTTTCTGTATTCATACAAGAAGATTGAGCATAACATTTTCCACTATCTTATTTGACTATTCTATTAGCCTAAGTGATTCAGGTAGCCCCACTTTGGAAAGGAGAGTAAAGCCAGGGGAGGTGAGTCCCTTGCCTAAGGGCACTGACTGGTAGGACCAGAAGACTGGAGACGTCTGGCCTTGCAGCTAACACCCTGTCACCAACACTGCATGCTTACACAAGTTAGGACTAGAACTGGAAGACAAAACGTGCAGCTTTTGTTCAGCTTGGAGAGGCGGAAAGGGAAGCACTGGGAAGAAACGGGGAAAAGAGAACCCAGGTCCACGTGGGGAACCTGGGTTCAATTCCAGGCCAATATACCTCAAGTGCAGCTGGGGCCTGTCTGTTAGCAGAGGCCTGTGTGTTTCCAGACTAAGTCACAGTAGCAAGAAAGGTCTGGTAATCTACTTCCAGAGTTCAGCCAGCGACAACCACACAGATCACCACTGAACACTCTGCAAGTGATCACGAGGGTGGTGCCGGCCCAGGAACATCCTGTTCTCACTGAGGTGCACAGGGCGTTTGTGAGCTGGGGGTTGCTAGATGGCAGGGAATAAGAACTGGAACAGCAACAGCCAATTCCACTCAACATTAAGAATGTTCCAACAACCGGAGCTGCCTAGCAAAGCGATGGGCTCTCTCATGAGACAGTGAGGAATCCATCAGCGGAAGAATTCAATCAGAGGCCGAGCTTAGTGTGAAAAACAACTGAAAAGACTCAAATGTTGGGGAAACGGCTGGGCCAGATGGCTTCCCAGGCTTTCTCCAGCACTGAGATTCTGTGATTCTACAGTTCCAAGGCCATATGCCCCATCCAGACAACTTGCTCCAAGAATGGTAAAAAGCCTGCTCTGAGGATTTACTCCTTTAACCCGACAGCTCCTCCTGAGATACATTTAGTAATCACCATGGAGGGAATGTAGTTTTCTTTTCATAAGCTTCAACCTTCTTTATCCATCCCTGTAATTTTCTCCCTGCCCCAGCTGTGAGAAACTTTTATTTTTCAATGTTGTATTTGTTTTATTTGTCAGGGAGCGGGAAGCTCACGGACTACTGCCTCTAAGGGAACTCCACGTGTGGGCGTGCAAGGCAGTGCGGGCTGGGAGTCTGCATTCTGAACCAGAGCTGTGCCGGCTGGGAGGTTTTCCCTGTCCTCTGGTGATGGGTGTTGGGTGTCAAGAAATACGAGGTGTTATTAATGCCCTTTGGTGGAGTGAGTGGAGATCTTTTGCCTCTCGTCAGGGCTCTCTATGGTTTAGAGGGAAGAAATTGTGCTGCCATTCTAAGGGCATGTGGTTCGAATCCACCGCAGCTCTGCAGAAGACAGATGGGCAATCTCCCTGTGTAATTTTGAGCTTAGAAAACTTCCTGAAGGGTCCATTATAAGTCCACTCTGACTCGAGGGTACATGACAACAACAGCAATAACAACAACAGCAACAACATGATATTAATAGCTTCTCATGGCTGTGGTAATATATGCTCAAACTCAAACCAGGAACACTGGCCTGCTGAACTGTGGTGAAGAAATCTCAGTCTGGAGAAGCACTTTGTTTCCATGTAGATACCCAGAGGATCATTGATCATGTGGGCCGGGCAGTCACAGATCGCTAGCATTACCCAGTGTGTGATCTGAGGCACACACACCAGCCATGCTCCTGGCTCCTCAGTTCTGTTTTGTTTCAGGCCTGTCACAGTGCCTCACTTTCTTTCACCCCTCTGGGGAACTGCTCTCCTCTGGAGAACTAGCTTATATGGATTTCTATCACAATAGTATTGTAGGCTCATTGGAAGTTGTTTAAAAAAATCTGCAAAAATAAATACTATCTGTTAACATACTGCCTGTTGTTGTTGTTGTTATGTGCCATTGAGTTGCCCGTGACTCATGGCAACCCTATGTACAATAGCTCTGAACCCTGTCCTATCCTGAGCCAATCTTACTTTCTCCGGCACATCTGCCAGTTTTACCCCAGTTACGGTGTCAGTTCATCTCATCCAGGGTCTACCACTTCTGCATTGTCACTCTACCATTCCAAGAATGATGTCCTTCTCCAAGGACTGAGCCTTCCTTGCAGCATGCCCAAAGTGTGTGAGATGGAGCTTCAACCTAGCCTCTGGAGAGCAGCTTGGTTTCACCTTCTCCAGGTCAAAACTCTGCTGCCTAGGAGTTCCCTTATAGCACTTTACAGTCTGTAGGGACTTTCATGTTCTTCTGATATAGAATCTTCAGAGCCCAGAATGCCAAGCTTTCTGACTTTTAAGTCTCAAATCTCATTGCCACTGAGTAGGAGCCAACTTTATAGGGCCCTTTACTGGGTTTCCAAGGCTAGAGATCAAAAGGGAGGGAACTGTGGAGGCTGTGCATCATTCTCCCCCGGAGCTGCTAGAGGATTCCAACTGCCAGAGAGGAATAACTCTTGGCTTAGCCCTGCAACTCCCTCAGGCTATGCCACAAGAGCTCCATAATTATGATAAAAAGAAAAGGGGAGGGGGAAATGTCATAAGCCAAATTTCAAAACTACATATTAATGATAAACCAAATGCTATATCAGGATACAAAGGGAGGTGCAGATACAAGCTGGAATTCCTCCTGAAGCACCAAGGTAGATCTTAGGCGCTCTCAGGGTCTAAGTGCCAAGGCAGACTTTAGGCGTTTACACAATGCTTGGATTGTGTATGTGAGCCCCTCCCTCCTGAGTCAAGCATAAGGTTTTCAATAGAAAGAGCTTAGCTTCTTTTGCATAGAATTCTCTTTGTGATTTGTTCCCTGGCAATTTTCAATAAAGACACAGGGAAGCTGGTTTTGGTACTTTAGTTCTTTCAGCTGTTCACCTCCTGCTTTACCTCTCTGTTTTCTCCTACATTCTTGGTGTCTTGTCTCATGTTTTATTCTTTACCCTCTGTCAACAATATCTTATAAAATGTATTTGCAATGAATAAGTCATTGATTGTGCAAAATTCTCTGGCTTCATTTCTGCCACCGAGTCCATGTTTTCCAACTGCTGAATCTTCTTATCTGTTCCCAACTTTTACATTCCAGTCACCCATTATTACTAATGCATTTTTATTGCATGCTCAATTAATCCAACTGCAAAAGTTGGTAGAAATCTTCTATTTCCTTCTCTTTGGCTCTGGTTGTTGGTGTATATATGTGAATGATGGTGGTATTCACTGGACTTCCT
>NW_006399899.1:4151862-4179862 GCF_000299155.1 Elephantulus edwardii
TTGGAGAGGAATAAACCAAGCTACTCCTTGGAGGCAAAAAAAAAAAAAAAGCTCCCTTCTTCTTTTTTTTAAGAGCTCCCTTATTTTTAATTATACAGTTTGAAATAACTGAGTCACTGGTATCTGTCAGAGATTGTATAAACTGATTAGAAAGAAAGACAATGAAACTCAAGTCCTCATTAGTCCACTGAAGAAGATATTCCTGCTACAAGAATAGCTTGCACAACCGGCACGTACTCAGTGCCAGACAAGTACTAAGGAAGTTCGTATTTAATGTCCACAGTGATCCTACAAAGTGGGGTTGTCATTCTCATTTTAGAGATTGGCAAACTGAGACATGGTGAGTTGGAGGATCTCCTCTACTGCTAACAAGGTGCAAAACAGATATGTGAGTTGGTTAGACTCTTGAGTGTGAACACCTAACCCCTTTGCTTTTCCTCAATAGTGGATGCACATGAAATGATTAGTGGCAGCATGGAATGGATAACTTTGGTGTTGAGAACAAGGACAATGGAAACCTCATCAGCAGACCTTTGCACAGGCATGAAAAAGACCCTCAAAGCAGCCAAGTGCACAGGGAACTCCACAGAGCCTAGTATCTCCTATTGATGATACATCTCCTCACTGATGATAAATCTTGTGAATTAACAAGGGAGGAGCAGTTCAAGACTTATTTCCAGTGAAATAATGTTTCCCAAATACAAATAATTATCAAATACAGACTTCATTAAGGAAAAAAAAACTTTTAAGAGATTAATAACCCAAGTGCCCCCTAACAGGAACAGCATGCTAAATCCTAAAACCTTGCGGTAAATAAGTTAAAGGCTGGCCATCTTCTTTTCCAAAAAACAGTATAAAAACCATACATTAATTTATCCATTTTTATATCTATTATAGGCAATATAATGATAGATAAAGAAAATATTACAATGGTTAAAGATTTAATCTTTCTTAGATCCATAGTGAACACCCTTGCCACTAGCAGTCAAGAAATCTAAAGATGTACTGCGTTGGTAAAATATGCTATAAAGGTACTCCTCAAAGTAATGAGGAGCAATGATGCCAGTTTGAAGACTAAGGTGCAGCTGATTCAAACCATGGTCTTTTCAATCACTTGCTATGTATCTGAGAGCTGGACAAAAAATAAGGAAGACAAAAGGAAAAAAAATCAATGCTTTTCAGTTGTGGTGCTAGAGAAAGAGTACTGAACTATCAAAAGAAAAATAGATGTCTTGAAGGTGCAGCCAGAGGGCTCCTTAGAGGCAAGGATGGCAAAGCTTAGTCTCACATTTTTTGAGCATGTTGTTAAGAGAGGCTATTCTTTGGAAAGGTCCATCATGCTTGGAAAAGTAGAGGGTCAAAGAGAGGAAGACCTTCAATGAGATGGACTGACACCATGACTGCAGCAATGAGCTCTAGTGTGTCAGAGATGGTGAGGATGGCACAGAAAAGGGCAGGGTGCGGACCTGTTATTTTTAGGGTCGCTATGAGTTGTATTTGACTGGATAGCATATAACAACAACGTATCCCACGTAGTGCCAAAAGACAATCAAATATGTCGTAGCAAAGGTGTAGCCAGTGTGTGCTCCCGGGAGGCAAGGATGGTGAAACTTTGTCTCACATACTTTGAGCATGCAGTTAGGAGAGGCCAGACCTTGGAACGGGACAGCAAGCAGGGAAGAACGGGGCTGTGTGGGGCTCCCAGGTCTTCCTCTTGGCCCCAGTGTCACCTGTCTTACCATCAGAACAATGAGGCTGAGCATGCATTCCCTGGATGAGAGGCAGGACTGCTCCACTGATCCCACTAATCTCTCCTAGGTCACACAGTTCTTCCCAGCTGGCCAAAGGGGGCTTGTCTAACCCCATGGCCCAGGATGTCAAGGATAGAATGCGGTTCTAGCGGTAGAAGCTGCCTCTGTGGGAAGCAGTGGTTAGCAAGGCGCACTTAGCATGGCTTTTAACGTGTTAATGGTATAAGAGGGAGGAGACAACCCTTCAGCACAGAGCCCCACTCCGCTCCAAAGTGTGCACCAATTAAGATGATTACTGGTTTCCTTACAACACAAATACTAATGGCCTGTCACACTCTGGCATATTTTTCTTGGTAACCTTCAACTCCGAATGATTAATAAGGCTCTTGTGGCAGGGCTCATACACACACAGGCAGAAAATGAGGGGGGGAAAAGGGAAAAAAACCCAAACAACTAACACTGACTAATGCATATCCAAAAAGGCAGAGGTTTTTGAAAACAAGTTCTGAAGGACTGTGCCCACGTGGGAGCCTGACATTGTGATCACTGCGGGCGATGTGCTGGGATTGCTCAGGGGATGGGAACAAGGACTCATGAGCTGGTCCTAGAAAAGGCATTTCCCCTCTTTGGGGATCAGCTTTCTTGTCTGTTAAATGGAGTTGGAAATCCTTTTCTTGCTTCCTTGTCATAATGCAAAGAAGAATATTTCAAAATGCAAAGTGTAGGAATATTATCATTATTAGCAGGAATAAAAATGAAAAAAATAAAATCAAACCAAAACCACAGCTGTTGAGCTGATTCTGACCCAGAGCAACCCTCCATCCAATTTCTGAGGCTGTAAATCTTTATGAACGAAGACTACTCATCTTTCTCTCAGATGAATTTGAACTCCTACTTCTCAGTTAGTAGGCGGAAATGTTACACACACCACATCAGAGCTCCTTAGTAAAAGTAAACAGGGCATGGAACTGGGCTGGGAGTATAGCACTGTAGTTAAGAGCAAGGGTCTAAAATCAGGTTGACTTGAGTCAATCAAATGCCTACCTTTTCTATAGACTCATTTTGTGCAATTATTTCAATTAAGCAAAGGTTTGATTTCCTCATCTGAGAAAAGGAGCGGATATTACAATAGCGTTAATGAAGTTTTTCCCAATGGGGACAGCGCTTGTTATGCATCAGAGAGTTGGACAATGACTAGGGAGGACAGAAGGAGAGTGGATGCTTTTGAGCTGTGGTGCTGGAGAAGGGTACTGAATATACCATGGACTGCCAGGAAAACAAACAGATTCATCTTGGAGAGGATTAAACCAAGCTACTCCTTGGAGGCAAGGATTCTGGGGCTTCGTCTGACATACTTTGGACATGTTGCCAGGAGGGACGGGTCCTTGGAGAGGGACATCATGCTTGGGAGGGTTGAGGGACAACGCAGGAGGGGAAGACCCTCTATGAGATGGATTGATTCGGTGACTGGGGTAATCGGGATGGGTGTGTCAGAGGCGGTGCGGTTGGCGCAGGATAGAGCAGGGTTTAGGGCTGTTGTGCATAGGGTCGCTATGAGTCGGAAACGACTCGACGGCACATAACAACAACAACAACAACAACAACAACAACTAATGAAGTTTTTAGAATACCCTGTAAAGCCTGATCTGACACACTGAGAATCGATATGAACTAGCTGCAGCTGCTGTGTCGTGGTTATTCCAAACCTATAACTAAAGTATGCCTAAAGATTCAGGTGTGCCTGACCCATGAAGAAACTCTGCAACATGATGAGCCTATTGTGTGCTGGTGGTAAGTCCCCATCACAGCTCAAGGTTGCAGCCCTTATGGGAGGATTAGGATCCTTGTGAATCGTCATCCAAGAGACTTGAGTGAAATGGGGTGTCTTGTGGGGATAAGGACCCTGGGATATTGGGGGTCCAGCGAACCACATTCCTCAGGGACTCACTCAACCTCTTGGCAATTCTGGCAGGTTTAAATAGATCTATATATCTAGGGAGCTCTACTGGTTTAGTGGTAAGGAATTGTGTTGCCAATGCAAAGGTACATAGTTCACATCCTGCTCTGCAGGAGAAAGATGGGCAGTCTTCTTTCATGCAACTCATTGTCTCTGAAAACTTGCTGGCTTGATGGTACACAACTACAACAACATATACATATGTGTGTTGTTGATTGCTGTCGAGTTGAGCATGACTCATAGCAACTCCATGAACAAAAGACCTGATGCCTTTCTATAACTATTGTCGTTTCTTCAAGTTCATAGAGTTTCTATAGGCATGTGGTTTAGGAAGTAGATGCCACTCCTGCTTTTAAACCTCTTTTACAACTGGGAGCTCCACCAAACACTGTCCCCGTTGGGAAACCATTATGGCACAAGGTTCAGTGTCATAGCAAACCTGGATTACCCCAGTACCAATTGGCAAAGAGTGACGTACAAAGTAGAAGAATGTTCCTCCAAAATACAACACTAGTCTCACTTAGCTGTGGTTATGTGTCATCAGGTCGAATACAGCACATAGTAACCCTATGAACAAAAGACCTAAACTCTGTTCTGTAATTAACATCATTTCTTTATGTTGATAGAGTTTATAGATTTTCCAGAGGCATCTGATTTAGGAAGTGGATACCACTCCTGCTTCCCAACCTGAATCAATCTGGAAGCTCCTCCAAACACTGTCCATGATGGGTAACCATGACGGCATTTGACACAACTATGGCACAGTGTTCAGTATCACAACAACTCCAAGTTATTCAGTACAGCAAACAGACAAACTGCTGTACCACTTAAAGAATATTAATGCTAACATTAATAAATTTGGCGTGAGGGGTACACTTTCCTTACATGACCCTTATCAAGAAACCAACTTCTAGAGTAGAACCACTGCATAGGAGCTTCCAGGCCAGCCACAGACTATACCCATCACATAGATAGATAGATAGATAGATAGATTAGATAGAGACATAGATAGATATAGGTATAGATATATATGTATAGCTATATAAAGACATAATATATAGAGGGGTACATACACATGATCAAATAGGCAGGTCTGTGGGTCTCTATCCAGCACCTAGAGAAACATAAACTTCCAAATTCAGAAATTTATGACCTAGAACAAAGAGGAGTATTTCACTAAACGGAGTTCTCTAAGACCAAAAGAATTTAATGGATCAAAACCAGGAGATAATAAAAACTGTCTATAATTTCACCTTTAAGGAGGTCCATAGGAAGTTGTACTACTAACCCAAAGGTCACAACTCTCAGACCAAATCCACCAGCAGCTCTGGAGAAGGGCAGTCTCTCCTGTGCCATTTATGCCTCAGAAATCCACTGGAGAGGTCAGCTATGAACTGGTTTCAACTTGAGGGCAGTGAGGCTTTTCCTTTAAATTCTACCATCTTGCCCACTAGTAGTGGTATAGTATGCCCTCCTGCAGTTACTAAAATGTGTGTGCGTGTGAAGATGTTTTCCATGACTTTTAGAACTAACAAGGACAGCTCCTGTGTCACACCAGCCTGTGCTCTTGCACTGAAGTGACTGTCTGCACACTCAGATCTGCCCTTTCTGGCAGTTCTCTCACATCAACCCCTCTTCATTGTCAGAAGCACTCACTCAGCAGTTTCCCTGGGATGGATTAAGCTGGCACTTCCCAAATTAGTGAACAGTCTCTTTACAAGGAAAATGAATGTGCATTCTTCCAAAAAAGCACACTCAGAGATTTAGCTAAGACATACTCAACAAAGAAACTATGGTTTCTGCCTTTCTGTGTCTTTATCTTTGGCAAAATGATTTTTTAAAAAAGATTAGAAATAAAAGTAAAAACATTCTAGTTAATCTTGGACCTTCTGATTCCCAGTTTGAGAAACAATGGTGTAAGGCGTAGTAACAGGTTCCTGGGAATCCAAAGTTCTGGCTAATTTGGGCTCATGTTATCTGGGATGACCTCTGCCAGTACCTCCTTCCTAAGACCCTAGGGCTTCAGTCCCTTCAGTCAAAATCCTAGCCCCAGGGGAGATCTGAGACCCCCCCACTGAGGTCACCAGTGCACCCCTGAGTTTATGAATACGCTCTTAGGGTCTCCTTGTACATGGAGGAGAAGTTATCCTTTAACTTTTTTTCTTTGTCAAACTCTTGAGAAAGACTTCTTTGTAAAAAGTTTTCAGTCTTGTGTACCAGAGAGTTGGAAGTGACCCATAGCTGACCCTCCAGCGAATTTTTCGAGGCAAGTTAATCCCAAGGGAGGAGATTGCCCACCCTTCTCCCTCAGAGCAGCTGGCAGCCTCAAACCACGTGCCTACAGGACTGCAGTACAGCTTCTTGCCACTAGGCCATGAGAGCTATCACAGAAAAGAAAAGAAATTGGAAGATCTCTGTCACAGGCCAATGTTCTTATTTTATCTGGTGAAATTTTGGTGCCCAGAGGTGTAGGGCTTGCGAGGCAGCTCTGAGTCCACGGGAGATAGTCTTGAGGACTCAGGTTTCCCAGATGGCTTAGGGCTCTCTCCTTCAGTCCCCCATGCGGTGGATTCCTCCCTAAGCTGGCCCCTGCCTTGCCATGAAGTCCCTGTCCATTTCTAGAATATAAAAACCAAAAAGCAACCACCCAAAGACAATCCAACACTATTTAAGAATTCCTGAAATAAGCATTAGTTTTTAGTTTTTTTAAATTTCCAAGGTATCCCAACAAATGCCTTCTGACATGCAGATAAATAGATGAGAAATAAAAACAAAACAAAACGGAAAGAATGCTCTGTCAAAGGTTCGATATTCCCCAAACTGAACACAAGATGTGCACACTCCAGCATAAACCAGGGGAAGAGGTTCATGCAGTGGGCAGTCAGTAAATCCAGGAGTAATCTTCTTAGCTGGCTAAACCCACATGATTCCTTTGAACGATTAAATGAATTCAACTTTAAAATCCATTCCTGTTCTAAATACTAGGAAAAGGTTTTTGGGCAATGGAGGCTTTCTGAGTTCCAGACTCAAATAACTGATTGCAGGCATCAGGCTCTGTAATGAGGAGGACAGAGCGCCTGTGAGGTGGGGGTGCCCTTGTTGTGCCGGAGACAGGAAGGAGACCTAGTTCTAGGCCAAAGCAAGCCTCAATGTTGCTGTATGACCTTAGGTAAAGAAAGGTCTTTTCTATGGCACCCTTTATATCTATCATGCAAGCATCACAATTCAACCTTACATGTAAGAGCCTCATGCTAGACTGACTAGCGACTAAATGTAAACACTTGCACAATAACATAACAGTTATCACAATAACTTGGCAATTGTGTTCGGGAGGTGAGAATTATACAAGCAAATAAAACTCAATGTGGCAGCTGCACCTGGAGCTGGGATGATAATGCACACGACTGATGATGGCCATGGAGGGCCAGGATGGTGTGGGCATAAGTGGGGTCATGAATAGCTCCTAGACCCAGAGCTCTAACAGCTATAATGCCATCTCTTTTTTTCCTACCAGGAACGCACAGGGCACTGCAGATATGTGTGTCTCATTATTATAAAAATGTATCATAGCAACATTATTCACCATTGCAAGAACATAGTAACAGTCCTTATGTCCAACCACAAATGAATGGATTGAGAAATTGTGGTACATTCATATAATGGAATACTATGCAGCATGCAAGAGCAATCATTTTGTAAACTACTACCTAACTTTGGAGGGTGTGGAAAGCTGTATGCTCAGTGAACTAACTCAATCTCACAAAGACAAATACTGTATAAATTCATTATTGTAGAATGAGAATGAGGATCCAAGGTGGGGGAGAGGGTGGAAATAGAGGGGTGAGGATGGGTGTGTTTGGGGGTAGGGTGTTAATTACAGGGTTGGACAATTCGATGGGTGGGTGGGTGAAAAAAATGGGCAGGATCTTTTGTGAAAAACAATGTATTCAAACTCTAAATAAATCAGACTAAAATTAACACACACACACACACACACACACACACCTCAAACAACAAAAAAAAATGTATTAGACACAAACCTCTATGCCTTCTCAGATATCCTTTCTCTCTCTTAGGACCCTACCGTATCATGTCACATGGAGGTGTTGCTGAAATATCACACTGTAGGACAAAGGACCTGACTTTCTGAGTGTCTCTGAAGGGACTGGATAATAAAACTGTGGACAGAAGGATTTAATCTGTATTTTTATCAATGGGAAACAGGAGATGAGAAAGAGTGAGCCGGAGAGAAGCATTGCCCTTCCTTTCTAGCTTCCATGGAATATTCCGAGAAGTAGTTCCTCCTGATAACCTTTGAGAGAAGTCCCAACAGCTGGGAGAACACACCTGTCGAGTGTTGGAGCGTCTTGTCCAGTGGAAGCCATTGCAGTAAATGCTCCTTATGTTTCCTTGCCTCACACACCCTCAAAAATAAGCGACATCACCTTAACTGCTTTGTGTGAGTTTCCTAGAGGACAAAGAATAACCATATGTTTGCCCTACATTTTAAGATAAAAGGTATTCACAAACAAACCTTAAGAGCTGACAATAACAACAATTACGTACAATATATCTGATAACATATCCTAGAATCCACAGGGCCCCAATGCCATTGTAGAGACGGCTAGATTAGAATATGGAGAGACTCTCTATATCCTGTAAGGAACTCGCTCCTGCATCGGGATTGATGATGCAAGTTCTCAAAGGCACTCTTTAACATTCAGTGATGTCACGTAGGTGTCTGACACTGTGCTAAGATACAAGGGATACAGAGCTAAGTAACTGAGAGTGATCAGTGACTTACAGGCCACTGGTTAGGGGGTCAGTTTGTAAACACCGGGTAAGTGTTTTACAAGAGCTGGACCATTCAGGAGGAGGGTGTGAAGTAGGTAAGAATCTACTTTGCCTGAGGACCAGAGATCTCAGAAGGCTTCACAGGAGGCAAGCTCTTGAGCCTGGTCCAGGAGGATGCACAGCAGTTTGCCTCAAGATAAGGTAAGTTGGAACAAATTTCTTTCATCTCTTGGTCCCACTCCCTACCGATTATTCTTCTCTTGCAGCATAGACTTCATTGCCTTAAAGCTTCTTGCCTCTGGAGCACAAGGATTTTGTCTTATTCTTCATCAGGGTATTTCCAATTTCTTTTACTCTGAAGTCTAATTCGGAGTATGATGCATAGCAGGGGCTCAGCAGACATTCCTCGAGGAGTGAGGAAACGCTTAGAAATCTCCATCCCCCTCTTCTGTTCAAAAGGCCTGAGGGCTGCTGCTCACTATGTGCCGAGTCCTGGGAGCCAAGTTCTGTGAGAAGGGGTGGATGGTGAGGCATTAAAACAAGCCCTCTGCAGCTCTGTTCTGCACCTCTGGGTGCACTGGGGTGTTCTGGGGAGAACTTGGCTAAGATTTTGTTAATTACTAAGTGCAGATGTGTTAATATATAAAAGTCTTATTTTGGGGAGTCATGCAAAAAGCTTTCACTCATGAATTACTGCTTTCGCCTCAGCGCCTCTAAAATATGAGATAAAAATCTCCAAATACTTTGGCTTCATTGGCTCTGAAAGTGGAAGCCATACTAGATACAGAAGGAAAAAAAAAAGAACCAAACTTTTGAACTTCAAAAGTGAATGTTCTGATAAACAGTCTATCTGGAATAGTATCTGCTGAGTTGGTCCCCAGTTACCCACTGGCTTACTATGAGAGAGAAAGAGAGAGAGAGAAAGAGAAAGAGAGAGAGAGAGAGATACACTGAAACACTTCTGGGCTCCAGGAGGGGGCAGTTATCAGAAAGGAAAGGAGAGTGGAGAGTTCTGAGCTGTTGGGGTCCCTAGGTCAAGTTTCAGCTTCAGATGACACAGAACTTCAGACAGAAGAAAATGCCATTATTAAGTTTACATTTTCATTACTCAAGCTGATGGCAGAGCTTATAGAATTTCTTTCCTGCTATGCTGCTGTTGTTGTGTTTATCATTGAGTCAGAACTGACTCACTGCTGACCTTCCAGCAAGATTTCAGAGGCAGGAATAGCTTGCATGGGATATAGCTCATCCTTCTCCCATTATGGTCATGTCCCAATGCAAAGGCTTTGGTATGATCAACTAACAAAGGCGATAACATATCCTAAGCAGCTGCTCTGAACTGTTACACCCCTCTGAATGATGAACAAATGAAATATGAGAGCAGCTGTCATGTGGTGGCTGAATTAGGCACTTGGCAGGACTCCGGGTTTCCAGTCACCCTAACTTTATTTGGTCAACCCATCATTCACACAACTGCCGGCATCTCTGCCACTCAATATAAGCTTTACTCAGTTAACACTAAACATTTAAAAGGCTTCATGCCATTAAGTGCCATTAAATGGGCCTCTACAAACAGGTGTGTAATTAGGATAACTGGGAAAAAATGGCACGTGACAGTGATTTGTATAAGGCTCTCCTTTCTACCTTCTGATTGACAGGTAAAGCCTCGGGTGCAACATGTGAAATGGTATAAAGTGTTGCTGAAAGCCAGAGCCTGGGGGCTCCCCACAGACCAAAAGCTCCCAGTTCTGTCACCTACATGTTGCATGATCACATTGCTCGTTGCCTTTGACTTGCACACTGATGGTGACTCCATACACCACACAAAACTGTACTGCCTGGTCTCGTATCAACCGCATGAGCAATTGTGCGCAAGACTGCTGTGATTCCGACTTGCAGTGACCCACGTGACAGAGCAGAACTGCTGCACAGAGGTTGCTAGTCCTTAGAGGAGCAGATTGGCAGACAGGTCTTTCTCCTGCAGGGCTTCTGGGTGGGTTCAAGGAACCAACCTTTCTAGGATAGTAGCCAACGTTTAACTATTGGGCCACCAGGGCCCCTCCTCGTCACAGTGAAATAACTCAACAAATTTAGCTCTTGCTATTGTTATTAATACATACAATTTTTATTTACAAATGTAGCATTTCTCTGCGTGTGTTAAAAAAAACATGCCATTGAACTTCTACAATAGTGGCTCTGAAAGTGTGGAACCAGGACCACTAGCATCAATCTCTCCTGGAAATCGTTAGAAATTCAGATGCTCTCAGGATCTACTGTTCCTGCTGGACCAGAAGCTCTAAGGGTGAGTACCAGCAAATGGAGTCTTAACAAGCCTTCTAGGTACTTCTGATGTGTGCTAACATTTGGAACAGCTGATCTAACATATTTGTAATGACTCCATAGTATTGTTTTGCTGTGATTTATTTAATCAGTCTCTTCTCAAACATTTAGGTTATTTTCTAGTGATGTGCTGGAACAGTAGTCTGAAATCAGCCAAGATGGGAGTTTTACATAAGCCAGAAATCAGGGTTCCTTGCTTCTTATTGGCTATTTCCAATTATAAACAATATTATGACGAACATCCAACTACTGATTTATCTTTAATTATTTCCTTATAAAAGTTCCTGGAAATGTAATTGCTAGATGAAAAGATGAGGTCATCTTTGATAGAGTCTGATACATCTTGGCAAATTAACATTCAAAAAGGTTGTGTAAACTTCTATGCTTCCACCAGCAGGTTGCAGAAAACTTTGAGCTACAGCCTATAAACTTAGAGCTGCTAACTGGACCTCGGCAGTGAACCAGGCAAAGATCATGGCTTGAGTGTCTCCAGCCCTGGAGGAACTGAATGTTTATTGCCACTCTATGAGTTTTATACTCACCTCTCTTAGGGCAGTGCTGCCCAATAAAGCTTTCTGTGTTGTTCTAGACCTGCTGTTGAATACAGAAGTTAATGAACATGTAGTGTGGCTTGAGTGACTGAAGAACTGAATTTTTTATTTTATTATATTTTAATGAACTTGAAGGAGTCCACACATGGCTAGTGGCTGCTGGACTGGACAGCCAATTTCCAGAGTTTCTAGAGGGACTGGGGTTTAAGGTTCTTCAACAATTGACAATCTCAGAGCAGAGAGCCTGCATTAAAGTATCAGTAGTGACTGAAGAACTGAATTTTTTATTTTATTATATTTTAATGAACTTGAAGGAGTCCACACATGGCTAGTGGCTGCTGGACTGGACAGCCAATTTCCAGAGTTTCTAGAGGGACTGTGGTTTAAGATTCTTCAACAATTGACAATCTCAGAGCAGAGAGCCTGCATTAAAGTATCAGTTTTGACCAAAACACTGGGTTCTCACTAATCCATAAATAGTGACATTCTAGAAAATATCTGGAAATTTTGTTATTTAAAAAATTTTTTTAAATTAAATTTTAATAATTTTAATGAACATTTACAGAGATTTGGGGTTTTCATTCATTCATTGTTGCACTATTTTCTCTACCCTCCTCCCCAGTTCGTTTATTTTAAAATTTAAATGACATCTCCCAGTCTGCATTTGTTAACTGCAATCCTTTGCTAGGTGTGTGTCTCCTGGGGGTGGGGGTGCACAGACTTGGTCACTCGTGGGAGACACATCCCTCAGCATTCATACCAAAGATCACCAACTGACTACCTTGCTTCTGTGTATTTGCTCAAGTTGTTCCCTTTGCCTAGGGAACCTCCCTCACTAGCCAATGACACCTCTTCTAGGAAACTCTTCTTGATTATTCCCATGTAGAATTAAAAGTGTCTTTCTCTTTATGGCCAATAAACTTGGCTAATTTAATTGTAGATAAGAGCCTTGAGTCACCTACCCACCAGAACTCATTTAATCCTGAGTTTTGAGGAAATGCTAATAATTTTGATACTAGATTTCTTATTCCAATGTTGATTCTGAAATAACAAAATCAACTTTGGGGCAAGAAATCTAGTAGAAATAACAAATCAGAGAAGAAAAAACACTTTGACACAGAGCTGGGACAGGCATTCTGCAGTGATAAGAAGTAAATAATTATCCAAGATTCATGCAGTGAGGGAGATTTTGCGGGGAGGCGAAATAGAAATACTAAATTAGGGCTTCTGAAAATAGAGCCACTGGGTCACTTAGTGTGGGAGCAAATTCTTTTCCAGAACTCAACCATCCTTGGGGAAAGTGCTGTATTAAATAATATATACTTATTAAGACAACTCTAAAACATTAAGGTGTAACCTTAAACTCTGGGGAAGCTAGTCAGAAAAGCTGCCCTGGAGTTCTAGAACAATGCCTGACAGGATCTTAGAAGTCGTCTGTACTTTATAATTGCACACATCGAAGCACAAAAGGTGACATCATTTGCTCAAGGTCATGGAACTACTTATTGGCCGGGCCGGAATCAGAGATGGTCTACGCAGTGTCACGCTGACTAGTGGAAAAGGTCACTTGGTGAACTACATGCCACTGAACTGATGAGGCATTACAGTGGGGAAATTGATGTATCTCCCCTTGCCCCTTTTGACAAAGATATTTTCTTTTGTCACTAGTGATAAACACTGAGAAAGAATAGCACTCTGTATAAAAATAAAGGGAAGAACAAAACAGGAGTTGGCATTTCTATCTTTATGATGAACATGGTGTGAACATCATGACCTGGGTGATGTAATATGTGAAAGGACATTCTCTAATTGGGGTGATTGAAATCCAAGTTGGTATCACACGTGGGCAATGTGAGCAAAGGCTGAAATTTTTTAAAAAAGTAAAAAAAAATCTCCCAAACACATGGCTGTCCATCAAAATGCAAATGGAAGAACAGAAATAAACGGCTGATGATACATAAATGATTTCAATGCTTTGTGCATCACTAGCCATTTATTTTGGAGCTTGGGCCGTGGAGGAAGAATAATAGGATTGATCTAAGGCAGTTATAAAGCACCACTGATAAATAAATATACATCTTCCTGCTCTGTGCAGGAACAGTATTCAGAACAAGGTGGTTCACCCAGACAGACAGCTCTTTAAATGATACCCTGCAATTACATTACAGCCTTACAGCAGATAATAAACCTTCAATGTCTTGAATAATTTAAAAATTTCCAGTGGCATGAAGGTTGAAAGGAAAGAAAATCACACTCTGCATTAAAGGGGAAAATTCTCAGCAAATCAATGGCAGGAATTCTGGCAGAAAAATGTCCAGATTTCCCTTTTTTCATGACAGGGAACTCCGGTGGTATGGTCTCCAGGGAACTGTGCTGCTAAAAAGGCCACGGTTCTTTGATGGTTTGAATCCACTAGCTGCTCTGCAGGAGAGGGAATGGACAATCTCCTCCCTTGCAACCTACAGCCTTCGAAACCCGTCAGAAGGTCAGTTATGGGTCAGTTTAACTTGAGTCAATGAGTCAGTCAATACAATATAGCCAACACACTTGTTGGCTCAACCTGGTCCTTGTCTATAATCAGCAAAGAGCTAAGAGTGAATGAATCTAAGAGAAATAAGTGAGGGAATTCTAAGGCCCTTGTGACTATTCGTACCACCATTGAGGAGGTAATACATAGCAGTGTGTCACTCTGGATGCAAACGAACTGTGGACTTTGGATTCTGACTCTGCCATTTGCCTGCTGTGTGAACTAGACCTCCCTCTCCTTTTTAATTTTTGGTGGGTTCAGTTGCAAGGTCGAATGATAATTAAGGGCCAAAGGCGTGGAGGTTCTAGCAGTCCCTATCAGACCAATAAGCCTGACCATTTTTCTGATTTGGAGTTTTGTTCCACATCGATCTCCCTCTCTACCTAGGACTCCTTCACAGCAGACATCACTGGTAACCAGACAGCATTTTATTTTAGTCTCAGGATTGCGGAGGTTGGGTGTCATTAATATTACAAGCTAATTGTTCCCATATGCCTTTGATATTCTTTACTCTTCCTTGTTCCAGACAGGAAGAGACCAATAGTTTTCACTTTAAATGGCTATGTGTGAGTTTTTAAGACCCCAGTTGATACTCACCAAAAGGAAATGTGAACTAATGTTCAGTTCACTTTCTAACATTCATTTTCTTCATCTGTAATACCAGGATAACAACATCAATCTCTTGAGAGCATAAATTAAATGATACATACGAAGGAATTCATAAATGTTATTTTCAGTTGCTATGGATTCTGACTCCTGGGGACCTCACGTATTACAGAGTGGATTGTTCCATGGGGATTTCTTGGCTGTGATCCTAACCAAAGCAAATTGTCAGGCCTTCTCTTCTGTGATAGTGCTGAGAGTCTGAATCACCAAGCCTTGGGAGTAGTCAAATGCAAAACATTTGTACTACCCAAGGATCTAATGCACACGGTTCGAATCTACCAGCTGCTCCAAGGGAGAAAGGTGGGCAGCTGCCTCCAGTGTGATTTCCTACCTCTGAAAACCTGCTGCAGGGTCAGCTGTGGTTGGTTCTGACGACAGTACATAACAACAAGAGGGACCTTTTAAGCACTTAAAAAGGGGTGAAATTTACTATTATTATTTTCACAAATTATTATTATTAATGATGACTTAAGTTTTGGGGTTTTCAAAAATATTATTAGAAAAGAGAATGGAAGAAGGGACGGATGGCCACAGGGTTTTAGATCAGGAAATATTGCTGGGGAGGTGAGTCAAGAGCTTACTTGTCACATGGGTTAGACTGAGACCCAGAGAGGAGGAGAGTTTGCCCAAGGTGACTGAGCACTGATAAATATTCAGATCTAACCACCTTAGGGAGAAGGATGGGCATTCTCCTCCGCTTCTGAAAACCCATTGGAGGGTCAGCCATGGTTTGGTTCCGACTCCACAGTCCACAACACAACAACACGACCACCACAGGGTGCTGACTCTGAGCCAGACACTGTTCTAAATCCTCTACGGGTAGTATCACCATCTGCACAACCCTTTGAAGAAGTAGCCCACTCACTGATGTGCACGGCATTCAGAACTAGCTCAAGGACCCCTATCACAACACCAAAGCTTGGGCCCTTAAGACGTCAAAGTCCCAAAACTCGAGATTTTTTATAAAGGGGTTTTTTAGAAGAAACAACTTGAGATAAAGGGCTAACAAAGACAGATGTAAATAAAATTTAGTTCAAATAAAGAAATTTACTTTTTTCTTTTATTTCCATTCATTCATTGTTGCACTTTTCTCCCCTCCCAATCCTCCTCACTAGTACACTACCCTCTTGGAAAAGTAAAAAAAACAAAACAAAAAAAAACAAAACTCTTTCATTGTTTTACAATCCCTCCCCCCAGGTTCACTCCACTATGCAGCCTTTGCTCTGGACTCCTGTCATGACAGTAATATCCAATCACATATCCCTTTTAAACAGTTTTCTCTCTCATCTGTTTCAATGCAGTATACATTATTGAACCCATCTTTCTCAGTCTCCCCCCCAACCCTGAGGTCAGTCCTGTTTTACAGCAGTGGCACCATGCAGTATTTGTCCTTTTGTGACTGAGATATTTCACTCAGCATAATGTCCCCCAGGGTCACCCATTTTGAATAATATTACATTAGTTCCTGTTTTTCGATGCAACATAGTATTCCATTGTGTGAATATACCACAGCTTCTCTATCCATTAGTTTGTTGATGGGCACTTAGGTTGTTTCCAACTCCTTGCTATTGTGAATAAAGCCACAATAAACATGGGTTTGCATATATCTGCTTGGATGTCAGTTATGGTCTCTTTGGGATATATTCCCAGTAGTGGAATTGCTGGGTCAAATGGTATCTCTATTTGCAACTTTTCGAGAAAGTGCCATACCGCCTTCCACAGTGGTTGCACCATTTTACACTCCCACCAACAGTGAATAAGGGTTCCAGTTTCTCCACAACCTCGCCACTATTTGTTGCTTGCTGTTATGTTAAACTTTGCTATTCTGACTGGGGTGAGATGACATAGTTGTTTTGATTTGCATCTCTCTTAGAGCTAGGGATTTTGAACATTTCTTCATGTGCTTGTTGGCCATCTGAATGTCTTCTTTGATGAAGTGTCTATTCATATCCTGTGCCCATTTTTCAATTGGATTATTTACCTTTATCTTGTGGTGCTCAAGTATTTTATAAATTCTGGATATAAGTCTTTTATCTGATATGTCATTACCAAATAATTTTTCCCAGTCTGTGGCTTCCCTTTTTGCCCTGTTGGAGAAGTTTTTGGATGTGCATAGGGATTTGATTCTTAGAAGGTCCCATTCATCTATTTTATCTTCTCCTGGTTGTAGGGGCATTTACTTTTTAAATACATAAGTTGCACAGTGCTGTTTTGTACTGTGATGGGAGCACTTATTACCTACAAAGGAAGGAGCTCTGGTGGCGTAGTGCATTACACGCTGCACTGCTTCCCGAAAGGTCAGCAGTTTGAATCCACTAGCTATTCTGTGGATGAAAGCTGGCCAGTTTCCTCCCTGGGGGACTGACAGTCTTGGAAACCTGATTGAGGGTCACCACGAATCAGAATTGACTTGACAGTGGTGGTTTGGGTTCCTCCCTCCCTCCCTCCCCCTCTCTGTCTTTCTCTCTCTCTCAGAGCCAGTGGTCCTAAGAAGTGATTCTCAGTCCTGCTAAGTCAGTTTTCATAATTAAGTTATAGACAAACACTTTGGGGAAGGCCCAAAGACGCTGTTATCAGATAAGATATCTTTGTTAGATGACTAAAAACGTTCAGTCCTGCTGCAATTAGTCCAGAGGGTGCTTGGTTGCACTGGTCCTGAGGTGAATCCCAGGGCTCAAAACCCGGAGTCTGCATTTGTTGCTGGTAGTCCCCCAGCTTGGGCACAATAGATGTTTGGTCCTGCCAGTAGCCACCTACTCACTGGGGACAGCCTGGACCCGAGGAGTGAATGTGTGTCTAACTTGTGGGGGAGCTGATAGCTGGTGGGAGCCAGCCCTCGCTAGCGACTGTGCTCTCTAAGTGAACGACAGGACTCTGTCATTAACCAGCCACATGGCTTCAAGCAAGTCCTTTGACCCATGTACTTCTTGTTTCTCACTTCTAAAATGTGTAGGTGGGGTGAAGATCCTTCAAAGCAGTACTGACAGTGTCTGAACCCTAAAGTCCCGCTGCTTGGGAACATCAGGCATCATCAGAGGAAAGTTCTGATTTCCCCCAGAGTTAAAAATAGACATTATGAGTGAGTGCAAATGCCTGAACTTGAGGTTTTTGCATGTGGGGAGTGTGCTCAGATATGGGATCCGTGGGAGTGTGGAAGAAATATTTAAAAATAAAGGTTAAATGTGAACAGAATTGAAGTGTCTGTTCCTGAATTCATGCTATCACTGTGTTTTTCAGAAATTTATTTTGCAGTTGTTGAAGGATCTTGGCGGGCATGTAAACTGGGACTTCCAGAACCTGGAGTCTTGGAAATTCAATGCAGACATTGACCCCACTGACGGACATTCAGGGCACCTGACCCTAATCTAGCAGGAGGAAACACTTTCCTAAGATCTGTCTATCTAGTTGTGACCCATGAGGGAAAATGCAGCACAGCCACATACCAGTGGTCACTTGTGACAGCCTCAAGGTTTACTTGTAGCCAACAGTGAGAGAGTCAAGACCTGGGGTGTCAGAATTTGAGCTTTTCTTTGAAGCCATTCAGATGATTATAAGGGAGTTCATTTAGAAAAGAAAATTTCAGGGAGAAAGAACTCATAGGTGAGTTTTAAATGTTCCAGAAAGAGACAGAAACCATGTGCTGGAAAGCAGGACCTTTTTATCATGGGAGGTTGAAAATGTGAGTCACTCCAAAACAGAGGAGACAAGGCAGGAAGCTTCTAACTGAGGACCAGCCAGGCTCACACACACATTCTCACTGTTGTTGTGGTGTACTTTTGAGTCGGAGCCCCATTAGTTAACCCTCCAGAAGATTTTCAGAGGCAATAAACGGCACAGGAGGGGATCTCCCATCTTTTCCCCACAGAGTAGCTGGTGGATTCAAATCATATCCCCTGGTGTTCCTTCTCAATTCCTTACCACTAAGCCACCAGAGCTTTTTTTTTTTTTTAAAAATTTATTGGTCATTTCAGAAGGAATTTATACGATGCTTGGTGAATTTAGAGTTATGGGCTTTGTTGGGACCTCAAACAGGTGATTATGGTAATTTAGAGAGAGAGAACCAAGCCATTTCTGTCACTAGGCTATTTCCTCTTGAAAATATTAGTGGCTCCTTGTATTTATAGAGTGTTGAATACTTTCCAAAGTGCTTTCCCATCCATTATCTCATTTGATTCTCACAACAGGCCAGAGATGACAGCTGGGGCTCTGCTGTGGGGTTCTCAACAAGATCTTTTCTCTCTCTGGGCTTCAAAATGTGGGGACTACCCTCCTTACTTAATATTCCTTAAGAGTGAGTATTCCAGTATCCCTGTCTGAAGGCAGGTTTCTCTAAGTGGCCTGGAGTACATTCCTCAGAGAGAAGACTATGGACCAACTCCTATATTCCACGCAGACCACAGGCCTGGACTCTTGAAAGGGTGGGGCCTGAAAACCTGTATTCTAAATAGCTCTCCCAGTTTGTTCTTATATGCAACAAAATTTGAGAATCCTTGCCTTGGTCTCTCCTATAACTGCTTAGCTCTGAGATTTTGTCATATGCGATACATACACTCAGAGACTAAAAAAAAAAATGTCCTGAAAAAGTATAAAATTCTGATGAGTGAGGAGAAAACATTCTAATGTTGGCTGAGTGTATGTGATCATCCAGATAATAACAGCCTCTCAAGGATATAATTAGTGCCCTCGAAATTGGAATATGACTGTTTAATAATTTAAGTGAGATCATCAGGATTAATGAATAGCGGTTGAAATTAAATGTGAGCCCATAAATCCAGGCAGGCCTGTTATAGAGTGGCAATTATTTATGACAAGGCATCCTGGAAAATAGGGGTCTAGCAGGGGGTGAAGACATCTTATCTCCCTCTACAAGGGTCTTTCTCATAATAGTCATATGTTTTTCATTGAGAATCACTGTCCAAATACACGGCAAAGCACACCTAGACGCTTGCCTTTCCTGTAATCCTATGTTTCTTTTTTAAATCTAGTCATCATTTTAGGGGCTTTGGTGGTATAGTCCATAGGGAGTTGTACCACTAACCCAAATGTGGGCTGTCTGAATCCATCAGCAGCTTCACAGGAGAAAGGAGGACCATCTCCTCTCAAGTGACGGACAGTCACTTGAAAACTTACCAAAAGGTCAACTCTGAGTTGCTTTCAACTCAAGAGCAATGAGAGGTCACCATTTTAATTTTAACAGGATATTCTCAGGTGCTCGTTAAGAATGTCGACTGTCAGGGACCACCTAGAACCACAGAACAAGACTCTCTGTAGATGGGCCCTGTTGTTGATATATGGACGACTCATAGAGACCCTATGAACAACAGCTATGAACGCTGTCCATCCTCACAATCTCTCAGATAGTTTAGCTCATTGCTGCAGTCACTGTGTCAAACCACCTGCTTGAGGGTCTTACTCTTTTTCACTATCTACCTTCCCAAGCATGATGTCCCTCTCTAAGCAATAGCTTCTCCAAGCAACATGTCCAAAGTATGGGAGATGAAGCTTCATCATCTGCCTCCGAGCAGCACTTTGGCTGTACCATCGCCAGGACACATTTTTTGTTCTTTTGGCAGTTCTTGGAACAGTCAGTACTCTTCTCTGATACCACAGTTCTGAGGCATCAATTCCTTTTCTGTCCTCGTTACTTGCTGTCCAGCACTCACATTTACAATCTTAATGATTGCAAGGACCATAGCCTGAATCAGGCATGCTTTAGTTCTCAAACTAACATTATTGCTCCTCAATAATTTGGAGAGTCCCGGGCTACAGACTTTCCTAGTCTAATATGTCTCCTGTTCTCCTGACACCAATCAGTACCAAGGATACTGATTGTGGATCAAAGTAAGATGAAGTCGTTAGTAGTTTCAATATTCTCTCCATCTATCATGATGTTTTTTTATCTATTATGATATAGATGGTTCCTAGTAAATAGCATTTTAACAGGCTCTTCAGGAAAGGATGAGTTAGGGATAAAGGGTTAAGTAGACGGATGTGAATCTAGCTGGAGCCAGAGACCATAAGAACACACTCCAGGTTTGGGTTGTCTACTTTTAGGGTCACTTTTCCCTTGGCTACTAGACTAGACAGTTCTTCTCATGGTTCTTTTCTTTCATGGAAATCAGCATCATCTTTTAAATTCTTATTGCATGTTTTAGTTTATTAAGCACTTTCACATATTCCATTTTACCAAATCCCTACACTAAGACTGGTGGTTCAAACTTCCAGAGAGATGTCACATTTGGGTTAACAGCGCAACACTCTGCAGACTATGCCACCAGAGCTCCTTGGTAATTATAACAGCCAACACAATGACTGCTGACTCAGGGCTTACCATGTGCCACGCCCTACCAAAGTGAATGATCTCAATTAATCATCACCCAATCCATGAAAGGGACGATAGTACTTAGGGCTTTTAAACTGAGAATCATGAAAACTCAAATCAGTTGAAACTAAAAGGGAACACGCTGACTCTTAGAGTGGAGAAAGAATGGGCTTCAGGGTGAGCTCAGCTGATATCACAGGCTGAGTCCCCAGAAGATTCCTCCAGGTTCAGGCCCAGCAGATGCCACACCTGTGGCTGGTGTTACTTCTGACTCCAGAATCACAGGGATGGGTTCTAAATGAGAAGCAGTTCAGCAGAGTGACTGCATTCCCCATCTTCCCCCAGCCCCGGTGGGAATGGAGACTGGGTGTGCATCTACCACTGAGAGAATGTAGAGTCCACTCTGGTGGCACCGTCCGTAGGGAGGGGCACTGCTAACCCAAAGATCATGCTTCTTGACCTGTTTGAATCCACCAGTGAAAGATGGGCACTCTCCTTCCATGTGCTTTAGGAAGCCCCTGAAAACCTACAAAAGTGCTATGAGTTGGTTCCAACTTGACAAGAGTTTTGAGTTCTGCTCAGGAATAGATTTGATGCCCTGAATGCTACTAACTGAAGATCAGAGGTGATGTGGGGTGACATCATACATAAGAGAGCAAAAAAAAAGGTCAATTAAAAAGTCAGCAAAGAGAGAAGACCTAAACAGATGGCTGAAGTGACTCTGTAACTTACTCTAGAACATAAAGTAAAGGGAAGAAAAGAACAGAGTTCAAAGGGCAGCTCAAGAACATAAAATATAATGCATTTCCAATGGGGGGGGGAAATGAAAATAAAACATTTTTGATGTTCAAAAAAAGTATAATGCATTTCTCAAGCAGAAAGAACTGAAGAAAAACTTGAATTACCTTGAATGGTAATGGTGAAAAATTCTATGAAGAAAACCTTGAATGATGCAAGAAGCACCAAAAGATGAAAGGAATACATACAGAGAACAGAATGTATTAAAAATAATTGGTTAACACCCAGCCATCTCAAGAGGCAGCATATGATCAGGAACCCAAGGTACTGAAGCTGCATTGAAGGCAGTGGTGCAAAACAAGGCTCCAGGAATTAAGGAATAGAAAATGAAATCTTTTAAAAAATGGATGCAGTGCTGGAGGTGCCCACTTGTCTATGCTAAGAAATTCGGAAGACAGATAGCTATCTAACTGACTCAAAGAGATTAATTATTTATGCCCATTCCAAAGAAAGGTGATGCAGTGTAGAGCAGGAATTATCAACCAGATGGATTGACACAGTGACCGCTGCAAATGGCTCCAGTATGTCAGAGATGATGAGGATGGCACAGGATAGGTCAGGGTTCAGATCTGTTGTTCAGAGGGTTGCTATGAGCTGTATACTCGACTCGATGGCATCTAACAACAACAACAACAACAACAACAACAACAACAACAACATTATATTGCAAAAGCAAGTTGTTCAAGCTAGTTTCAGAAGGGGCTATGGCGTAATAGCTATCATTGCGGACGTCAGGTGAATACTGGCTAAAAGCAGAGAATGTTGACTATGCAAAAACATTTGATTGCATGGATCATAATAAATTATGGATAATATTGCCAAGAATGGGAATTCCAGAACACTTAATCATGCTCATGTAGAACCTGTAGACAGACCAGAGGATACTGCGTGGCCAGTAAAATCAGTAAAGGTGTGCATTAGGGTGGTATTCTTTCACCATGTCTATTCAATCTATATGCTGAGCCAGCAATCTGAGAAGCTGGACTTGATGACAGAGAATGAAGTACCAGGATTGGAGGAAGCCTCATCACAAACTATAATATGCAAATGATACAGTTTTGTTTGTCCAAATCAAAGAGGACTTGAAGCACTTACTGTTGAAGCACAAACAAAATCCTCACAACTGGACCAATACGTAACAGTCCACTAAATGGAGGAAAGACTGAAGTAAACAATTTCATTTCACCTGGACCACAGTCAACACCCCTGCAAGCAGCAGTCAAGAATTCAAATGACATATTTCCATTTTCCCATCTTTCTCCCGAGGAGCAGCTGGTGGATTTGAACTATGTGCCTTTGGATTAGCAGCACAACTCTTTACCTTGTAGGCCACCAGAGTTCACAAATGACATATTTCATTGGGCAAATCTTCTGTAAAGAACCTTCTTGAAAGTGTTAAACAGCACCCGTATCATTTCAAGGACTAAAGTACAGGATGGGAGAAAGATGGGCAATCTCCTCCCATGTGATTAACTGCCTCTGAAAACCCACCAGAAGGTCAGCTATGGGTCGGTTCCAACTTGGCGGTACAACAACAACAAAGCACAGGTGACTCAACAAGTCATGGCACTGTTTTCAACTGTGTTATATGCATATAAAAGCTAGACAATGAACAAAAGGAACAAAGCACTGATGCCTTTGATTTACTGTATTGTCTAAGATTACTGACTATATCACTGACTGTCAGAGTGACAAATCTGTCATGGAAAGGGTGTAGCCAGAGTGCTGCATGGAAGTGAGGGTGATATATATGACACATTTTGAGCATGTTATCAGGAAGAAAGTGTCCTGGAGAAGGACATCATGCTTGGTAAAGGAGAGGGTCCGTGAAAAGGGGAATACTATCAAAAAGATGAGCCGACACAATAGCTACTATGAAGTGAACCACTGCAATGATTTTGAGGATGGTACAGAAGTAGGTAGTAATTCATTCTGTTGTACAAGAGGTTGGGGAGTCAGAACCAACTGAATGAGACCTAACAACAACAAATGCTCAGGAAGACGCCCTATTGATTGGTAACTTTCATTCACTTGTAAGTAAAAGCACTATGTCTTCTGCCATAAAGCAGCGGGACAGTGTTTGTTGGGGAAGGGAAGGGCAGATCTTTCCTCCAGCTGGTTGGAAACAAATCTTCTGGTTTTTCTGGAGGTTCCACGAAAGTAACTGTTAGTTTGACTTTTCCATTACCAGAGACTGAAGTACAGTTATTATTTAGAACATTCTGGGTTATATATTCTGATAGCACATAGGAGCACAAGGTCTTGAAAAGCCTGGGCAGAAAGAGAGCCTTTGAGTCTTGTAATTCCTGTTTTCACCAGCCCTTGTAGATTATTAGAAATGTCCAATAAATCCCCTTCATTAACAGGCCCAGCAGTGGAGGGCAAACAGACGGGGAAGATATTGGTGATTTCAAGGTTCTTGGCTGCTTGTAAATTATTTTTGCATCTCTAAGGGGCTCTGAATTTACAAAGCAAAAAGAAGTAAAAATAAATAAAATGAAAGATTATTTAAATCATTTCAGAGGGAATGAGCATTTTGGTCTTAAAGGAGAGGAAACCGAGCATGGGTGAGGATCCCCCAAAATGGGAAAAGGCAGTCTTCATCTTCTGGAACCACTGTCACTAAGTCACACAGGAGAAAAGAATGCTAACCCTGTCCTGAACACAAGCATATTTCTTTATTTGGTAATTCCATCACCACACGATTTCTCTATTTGAAATAACAAAGCAGGGGAGAAAGGAGAGATAAAAGAGAAATTACACGTTCCATGCATGTGAACATCACACTGATTCACAGTCCTGCAACTTTCTCCTGATTTTGTTTTTTTTTGAGGGGAAACAAATATATGATGTGTAAATGTGTGGATAGGACTGCCTTGATCTTCAGATCTTCAAGAACTTCCCACTTTAAGCTCTGCTGCTCTGAAGGTGTCTCTAGATTAAAATCAAGCCAAACTTGGCTCCAGAATGGTAGCTGCTTGATAAAGATATACCTCAATCTTTCCAGGGCTAGATATTCTGCAAGGCATTTGAGTAGAACCCACACTTCACCTGTATTTTGAGGGGATGAGCTCATTTAGAGGTTCTTCTGAACATCAGTGTTGGGTAAGGAGCCAATGTCCAATTGTTGGCCAATGTCTATGACAATCTGAGAGAACCTACATTGTTTGGAGGATATGTCTAATATTTATTAGAAATCAAAACAGAGGGAAAAAAATTCCTCTCAGATGTACAGATACGTACTATATATCACAAGTGAGCATTTCATATCTTCACCTACAATGTTTTTTGTTGTTCTCATTGCGGTTATTTTATAGGTAGGGGTTAAGTTTCTTATATTTGACAGTATAAGTTTCTTATATGGCTTGAACTAGCTACTAAATGTGGTTTTCCCCCCTATAGACAAGGTTCTAAGAGGGTTCCTACAAAATTCTAAATTCACTGTCAATGAGTTGATTCTGACTCATACCGACCCTCCACTGGGTTTCAGAGTCTGTAAATCTTAATGAGAGACTTCCTATCTTTCTTCCTTAGAGTTTCTGGTAGATTTGAGCTGCCAGAGACGTGCAGCCTTTTGATAAGCAGCACAACATGCTATGCACTGTGCTACCGGAGATCCTTACCTACAAAATCAGACGTGTTTAAATTGCTTACAGCAATGCCCGGCACATAGGAAGGGCTATACAGATGCTATCTAGCATTATTATTACTGCTATTATTGCCAGTTCTCTTCTGAAATGCAGACACAATCAGGCCTTTCCATTTTCCACTTACTGAGCCTGGTGAGAGTGATGTGGCCAGGAGGCCAGGACTCGCTTGGTTTGTGCTCTACCAGGTTAGGAACCTAAGGAAATTCTTACTTTTATTTCAGCTTCGATTCTCATCTCTCTCTAGTCTCTGATGTAAATAGCAATTCACGTCAGACTAAGCCAGCAGAGGGGCTCAGGCGCTTTCTATAGACTGTCTGTGACTGAAGGGGTAGTTCTGGGGTCCTCTCCTTGGGAACCTAATTCTAAAGACCTCCAATAACTTGCCCCATCGGGTTTTGCTTCTCTCCATTATGTTTTTAAGGAAACATTAAAACAGTAGAAAAGGTTAGACTTTAATCTTCATGGGAGGATCAGGAAGATATCAGCAATTCAGCACAGACTTGCTGAACGACGTTTTTAAAATGTAGAAGGCTCACCCATCTCAATAGAAGCGTCACCTTTCTCAAAATATAATGCAGCTATTTTCCACTACAGAAACAATTCTTTCCCAAACATCAGAGCTTCGGATGCTTCAGATGCAATCTAAGCAATTTATTTGATTTTTTCCCCCTATTCCACTAAATCATTTATAGAGTGTTTGATTCACAAAATCCTGCTCTTTTTTTGTTGTTGTTGTTAAAAGATACACAAAATACCTCATGAATATATCGACTCCTGCATCCTGTGTTCCTGCCAGATATCCACCAAAAGGTTTATAGATTTCCCTCATTATAAACTAATTGATATTCTGTAACAGCCTTAATCTTCTTAGCTGTTCTCTCCTTTGGAGTCTGAGAGAGAAATGATGAGGACGTTGAAGATATTAGAGAAGAGAACCAAGAAAGCCTGCGGGTTTTCTTAGTGGGGAAATACCCGAGGGTTAAGATCTAGGGTTCTGAAGATTACAGGACCCACTGCGGGAGGATCAATCCCTTCCACTAAATGTGATTATCAACCAGGGGGTGGCTGTTTGTAAGGGCAGATACGCAGTTTAGCTTGCTGACCACCAACCTCTGTGAGCCTTGGTTTTATCAACGGTAGGACAGAACCACATTCACCTCCTATTTCCATGCTGCCATTGTTTGATGCCACTGTCAGGTCAGTTCCTGCTCACAGCCACCCATGTGAGACAGGAGGACTGCCATATCGGGTTTCTTGGCTGTAGTCATTATGGAAGTTGACAGATATTCCTCCTTCAAGGTGGCTTGAGTGGATTTGATCTACCAACCTATACATTAGTGGCTGCATGGTTAACCACCATACTACCAAAAAAACCAACCCCCCTCCCCCCAAAAAAAACAACCAGAAAAAAAAAAACCCCACAAAAAAGCAACCAGAGTGTTTGCTGTCAAGTTGATGCTGACTCAAAGGGTCAGCTTTTTTCATAGAACATGACAGAGCTGGCCTGGAGAATTTCTGTAAATCTTTACAGAAGCAGAAGACCTTAGCGTTCTCCTATGGAATGGCTGGCAAGTGCCCACAGGTGATACTCTGACTCCCATCTGAGTGCTCAACAACTGTGGCACTCAACAACAACTCAACTAAACCCACTGCTGCTGAGTTGGAACTGACCCTCCAGTGGGTTTTCAGAGGCTGTAAGTGACATGGGAGGAGACTGCTGATCTCGCATCCTTGGAGCAGCCAGTGGACATGAACCAGGTGCCTTTGGGTTAGTTGCATAACTCTCTATCCACTATTTCCACAAGGGAGCCATTATTTCATTTTTGGAGGCTGAGGCCCCCTTGTGTTACTATCTTTCCCTCACTGTGGAGTGCTGGTTGGCATAGCTCTGCCTCAGGCCCTGAGACAGGACCTAGGTCACTCAGTTCAGAAGGAAAGGTGGGTGAAAAGCTTGTTTCTAGCAAGAGATCTGCTCTCTGGAAAGCCTCACCAACAATACAGCCTTTCATTCCTGTCCCTGTGTCACAATTGACTCAGAGGAAGAGAGACATGCTATTAATTTTCATAATGGGCAAGAAAAAATGAATGGTGAAATTTAAGTGGGAAAAAAAAATCCAGGATACAATGTTACATAGGATTGGATATCCACTGCATAAGGAACAAAGTGCAATGAAAAGGGACTAAATGTCAATTCCCATTATCCAGCTATTAAGAAAGAAATGAATTAGCTTGGTATTGACCTGAGGAATGTCTGTCATATATTAACTGGGGGAAAAGTTATAGTGTCTAAGTATTATCTCATTAAAAGGGAAAAAAAGAGCAGGAAGGATTAGAAAATAGTAATGAGTAGGAATAAAGGAGATTCAAACTCAAACTTTTGCTTCTTTGAGTACACATAGGCAACTTCTCTGTGTCTCAGTCTTCTTATCCATAAAACCAGGACAAAATTGTTATTATTTTTTTAAGTAGAAAAAAAGATACTTGCAAATAGAGATACCATTTGACCCAGGAATTCCACTACTGGGAATATACCCCAAAGAGACCATAAATGACATCCAAGCAGATATATGCACACCCATGTTTATCGTGGCTTTGTTCACAATAGCAAGGAGTTGGAAACAACCTAAGTGCCCATCAACAAACG
>NW_006399899.1:4179962-4231311 GCF_000299155.1 Elephantulus edwardii
AAATGGGTAACCCTGGAAGACATTATACTGAGTGAAGTATCTCAGTCACAAAAGGACAGATACTGCATGGTGCCACTGTTGTAAAACAGGACTGACCTTGAGGTTGGGGGGAGACTGAGAAAGATGGGTTCAATAATGTATACTACATTGAAACAGATGAGGGAGAGAATTGTTTAAAAGGGATATGTGATTAGGTATTTTTGTCATGACATAAGTCCAGAGGGAAGGCTGCATAGTGGAGTGGACCTCGGGGAGGGTTTGTAAAACAATGAAAGATTTTTTTTTTTACTTTTCCAAGAGGTAGTGTACTGGCGGGGGGGAGGGAGAGGGTTGGGAGGGGAGAGAAGTGCAACAATGAATGAATGGAAATCCAAAGTCTCTGTAAATTTTCATTGAAATGAATAATAATAGAAAAAGAAAATACTTAAAAAAAAGATATTTGAACTCAACTCTAGCACTTATACACATCAGAACCTATGAGGGTATTTGATGACAGATGGGTGAACTCAGTTACCACATAGTCTCTAGTTGGAAGGTGCTGTTGAGTCAGTTTCAACTCACAGTGACCCCATGTAACAGGGCAGAAGTGCCTCACAGGGTTTTCTCAGCCACAGTCTTTACAGAAGCAGTTCCCCTTGGAGCCCCAGGAAGGGCTGGAACTGATAACCATTCAGTTAGGAGCCAAGTTCTCAGCTGTTCCTTGTCTTATCACTGTGGTATAATTTTGGGATTTTTTTTCTTTCTCAATCTCATGAAGCTTTTGCTATTATATGTTTGTGTTATTGTGCAGAAATGGTCTGGGACAATACACATCAGACTGTTAACATTAGTTCCTACAATGAAGATGGAAATGGAGGGAAATGGGGAAGGAATGGTGGGAAATGCAAAAAAGCCGGTAGTAATTGTCTTGATGGGATGACACTATGGGTGGCTCTTTCCACATTCTTTAAGTATTGGCTCTGATTTAGCCTTGTTGTTGTGTACTGCTGAGTCAGAACCGATCCATAGCTGACCCCTCTGGTGGGTTTTCAGAGGCAGTTAATCACACAGGAGGAGAATGCCCATCCTTCTTTCACGGATCAGCTGGTGGCCTTGAACTAAGTGCTTCTGAGATTGCAGCACAGCTTCTTGTCACTAGGCTGCAAGAGTTCCCTTGACTTAGCCTATGCCCTTATTATTCTCTCTCAACTAAAAGAGTACTATCTACTTCTCCCTTAGGACTGAGCTCATCTGGAATGTTCTCTAGGGAGTCTTCTCTGCTCTCCCTCTGCGCTGTAGTGCCAGCCTGTATATTCCACAGTCTCACATGTCCCCCACCAATGTCAGCAGCCAGGAAAGTCTATTTATTTCCAGAGTAGCCCAGCACTTGGGGCAGCATCCAGCAGAATGATTTCCCTCACTACAGTTGAGGATTTGAATATAAATGACTTTGATAAGCCCTGACAAACAGAAGAAAAGCAGGAGCAGAAACCCCAAGAAGTAAAATAACCCCAGCAAGAAATAATACTGGGTAAAAGTCCCTGCATCACTCGTGGTAGGTGTGGAAGGAAATGGAAATTGTGAGAGAGAAGATAGAGGAAGACAGATAGACAGATAAACAGGTATCTGCTGTAGAGCTGCCTCTGACTCCTGGTGCCCGCAGGAAGTGCAGGCCAGTCCCTCATCCTCTTCCTGACTCCTAACATCTTCACACCCAGCACGGCAGCTCCAGCACTAACTCCTGCCACCAAAGGCTTCTGTCATGGGCCCTTTACTTTCTCCAAACATGATGCCATCCTCTAGTGACGGACTGATCCCCTGTGATGATGTGTCCAAAACAAGCAGGCTGAACAAAATTCAGTCGTCATTGTTGGGTTTTCACTGGCCAATTTTCAGAAGTCGATTTCTAGGTCTTTCTTCCTAGTCTGTCTTAGTCTAGATGCTCTTTCTATTCACCATGGATGACCCTACTGGTATTTGAAATACTAGTGCACTGTTTCTTATACCACAGGGACATGTAAGCCACTAAAATGTGGCACACTGGAGGACAGATGATAGAAGAAAGGGGGACTGATGCCTGACAGGGCAGTGAGAGAGTGATCTGTTGAATGTAAAGTGGGAGAGGGCAATATAGACGTTCCTGGAGGCAGTCGTCATCACCAGGACTGTTGTTGTTAGGTGTTGCTGAGTCGAGTATGACTCAGCAACTCTATGAACAAAAGATCTGAATCCTGTTCTCTCCTGCGCCATCTTCATACTTCCTGACACACAAAAGCCCACTGCAGCAGTCATCATGTCAATCCACCTGGTTGAGGGTCTTTCTCTACCTCTCCGAGCCTCTGCCCTTCCCAGCATCATGTCCTTCTCTGAGGAATAGTGCCTCCTAGCAACACGCCCAAAGTATGTGAGGCGAAGCCTCATCATTCTTGCCTCCAAAGAGCACTCTGGCCGCACCATCTCCAAGATGTATCTATCCATTCTCTTGGCTGTCCACAGGATGTTCAGTGCTCTTCTCCAACCCCACAGCTCAAAGGCATCAATTCTCTTCCTGTCATCCTTACTGTCCAGCTCTCAGATGCACAGCAAGTGACAGGGAAGACTATGGCCTGCATCAGATGCACCTTTGTCCTTATTACCAGAACTCTGGTGTCAAATTGCAGGTCAGCAGCAATAAGCCCACAGTAGAGTGAACACCTTTGGTCCTCGTCTCATTTGCAGAGGTCTCTACCATGAGTTAAAGGGTCCAGTAATGTCCATGTACCTCCAAAAACCAGTCACTGCCAACCACTTCTCTGCAGACACCTGCTTCAAACCTCTTGTTGGCCGATGACCTGATGAATGTGCTGTGAACAGAATTATACCAGAGCCTTTAAGTTCTGTATCTCAATTCCAGGCAGCCCAGGAGTCATCCAAAGACAGTAACCCTTTCCATATGCTGCTCTTCTGGAGAATCCCTACTGTTGGAAAACAGGGAAGGGAATGGGAAGAAATGAATGAAAGAGGAACTCTCCTGGTTTTTCTATTAAAGACATCACAGCCAGGCAGTGAGACCTGGTGGCAGGTCTGCAGGCCTGTGCCCTCACCTCTCCCACAAGTGCTAAAGAACCTCCATGTCATCCTAATCTTCGAGCAAAGCTCACTCATTCAAAGAGCTCTGGGGACTCTGGCAGTGCTCTGTTTGTAAGCAGGACCAGGATTATCCTGGTGTCTGTGCCTCCCTCCTCTCCAGATCTCCCCACTACCTGCTCGAAGCTCTGGATCTTACTGCATGAATTCATCTGCTCCAATTGTATCTCCTACTCAGGTCCTGACCTTTAGCAGAGTTACAATTAGTTGCCCTGAGGGTACAGAAGGAGATTCATTTCAGAGAAAAATACCTTGTGCTAGGCAGTCCTGATCTAGCTTGTAGTTGGCATCTGTAAGTTTCAACTTTGAGAACTGCCTCCTCTAACGTGGCCCGGAGAAATCAGTTGTACACAATGACCCATATGTGTTGCACTTTAGACCAGCTTCTCCATAATTCTGAGATTGTTTCCCTCAAACCTCATTTTTTCTTTTTTTAAAAAAAAATCACTGCTGAGTAAGTTTTCTTCCAAAGCCGCCTTGAGAATTTCTTCCTGAAACAAGAATAATGATTGCTTTTCTGAGAAGAAGATGAAGAAGAAAAAAGCAAGTCGCAAAACCTGACAGTTAAATTGCAAGCTGAGGGGTGTGAGATAAGAGGTCTCTGGGCACCATTCTTGATTCAGAAGAGCCTTGGCTCTCATTCTCTTCTGTGAAATGGGACAGTATTTGTTCTAGTCTCTATCTTTTTAGGACTTGGCAATATCGCCATACTGGATTAATATTTTTGCTCCATGTAGAAATGGATGCGTTTGGAGGATGCTGTTCTTGTAAAATGGAGATACTTTTCATTGTCAAAATTGTTATACTCTCTCTTTTTTTAGGTCACGCTTTTATCTTGGTCACGGAATACAACATCGAAGAGATGGGATACAAGAGGAGCAAACTATTGTACATCAGGTCTGGTCAGGTTTGATAATAAGTTCTTTTGTAGTGAGAAGTTTGCTCTTAAATACAATGGAAATGTAATTTACTGAGAGGTGCCCTTGGGACGGGGTAGGAAGGAGGCATGCTGTCGATGCAGCTCTCAGCAGTGAAGATGCAGAGGGCCATGTGTGTGGTGGAAGCCCAGAGACTGAGCTCTGTCCTCCCTCTCTGCGAGCAGCTAGCTAGGTGTCCAGGCCTTGAATTTCCTATCTGTAAAATGGAAAGATCAAGCCACTGTGGGTGGCATGCATTATTAAGCAATAGAATTCCTTCTAGGAAATACCTTTCTGGAAACCAAATACAAGCCATGGTGAGAGGCACTGTGTCTGCCTTGGAGGTTCTCCTCACAGAGCTGGAGGCTCTATTGTTCCAAGGTGAAAACCATTGCCCTTACTTCTAACCTAACACTTGGTTTATTCTAACTTCTCAAGACCTAATGTCCTGTGATGCTTAGAGAAGGATTCTGGCAGCTGACACTTCAGCTTATACGGGATCTGAATGTGAAACACAAGGATGGAGACAAGCTCCTGCCACAGAGGGGAATGCTGCGTCACCTCTACAGGAATGTTCAACTCTTGGGCTGAAGGTAACCCTGTTGCCAGTGATGGTTTTGTATGTATATCCTTGCACCCTCCTTTCTTCTCTCCATCATTCATCACTCATTCACAAATTTCACAAACATTTATTAAGCACATAGTTTTAGACAAGAGTCTAGTGGGAAAGACAGTGAATAGGTCATCACATAGGCATGTAATCTCACACAGAGACTAGGGAAGCATGGTGATGAGGGGCGACCAAACCGAAGACGGGACAAAGGAGGCAGCTGGGGAAGAACTGGGAAGAGGATGTGTTCAGGCAGAGGAAATGGCCTGTAAAGACGACGTGGTGATGACCAGGTGGAAGGACAGGGTGTGGTGTGCTCAAGGAAAGAGGGGGTCTGCTGTGGTTAGTACACTGGGAGAGGGAGAAAGTGAGTGTACTCTTCACCTCTGAGCCCTCAAGAAAGAACACAGCAACGCAGCAGGGCACCTGCTCGGTTTAGGCAGCTAAACCATGGGCCCTACAGGGAAGAGGCTTTTTATGCTGCAGCAAAACACATGGAAATAAATTCGTCACTTGAGTAATCTCATTTTCCCCCTTTCTACTGCCTGGCTGGATGCCCCTGGCCTGCAGGTGGCAGGTCCAACTGGGAGAAGATTGAGGCCAGAAAAGGAGATTGGGAAAGTAAAGCAGAGAAAGGGAGAAATGACAGAGGCAAAGTTGGGTACTGGGAGGTTTTGTCACTTGCAGGCAGTTAGAGGCTTTCACTGTGCCATTTACTGGCTGTGTGACTCTGAGTAAATCCCTGAGCCCTCAAGCTCCTTGAATGAGACCCAGGGACCCTACAGACTCCCTTGGAGGTTATCAAGAATAAGTGATAAGCCTGGCATATAAAATTGGCCCCTAAATAGTGGCTGCTAAAAGATGTTGTTTAGGTCAAAAAGGAGACAACAGCCCCTTTGATTAGCACTTTACCATTTCCAGAGTACTTCCACAGAAGCACAGAAACAAGGAGATTGTATGTGCACACCCAAGTCTGTTCACCCCGCCTCCTTCCTCTTGCAAACAAACCATAAACAAACACTTAAAAAACAAAGAAACAAAGCAACTAAAGTATTTATGTTTACTCCGTGCCATGCACTGTGGTGAGCACTGACTGTCACAGCCATAGCAGAGGAAGGTGCTGCTGTAACTGGCAAATGTAGCAATGAAAGGTTAAGCGACAAGGTCAAGGTCAAGGTCATAGAGGTAGTCAGTGAGCAGTTTACTTCCTAGTGCCAGGAGCAAATGCAAGACTAGCACCATGCTGCCTGGTGGAGAGGTGAGCCACAGTACGGCCATTCTTGCAGTCAGAGGGGGAAACACTTCCTGGACACAAGTAAATCTCCTAGAAGGAACTAGGTTCTATTGTAGCATGGCCAAAGTACTGAGAGAGCAGAGGAAATGAACTCTGATTGTTCATTTATCAAACATATATTAAACACTGTGGTGCAATGACATGCTTTTACATGGCTTCTTTAGTCACAGTCTTGTAACACTCACAAAATGCCTGGCCGGGCTGAAGAAGACGGAAGAAGAATTGGTGATTTTGAATTATGGTATTGGTGAAGAATATTGACGATACCAAACAAACAAATCTATCTTAGAAGAAGTATGTCTTGGATGCTCTTTAGATGAGAGGATGGCGAGAATTTGCCTCATGTACTTCAGACATGGTTATCAGCAGGAACCATTATCTGGGGAAGAGCGTCAAGCTTGGCAAAGCAGAAGGCCGGGGGGAAAGAGGAAGGCCCTCAACAAGATGGAATGACACAATGGTTGTGATGGTGGGTGTAAACGTCACCCTGATTGTGAGGGTGGCTTTGGACGAGGCAGGGTTTCATTCTGTTGCACGCACCCTCATAATGAGCTGGAACTTACTTGAGGATATCCAATAATAAAACTACCAAAGCAGTTCCTTCTAAGAACTTTTGTTTACTGTTTGCTTCAAAACAATAATACTTGCTTTCACTTTGCCAACATGTGTGTCCCACTGTCTGGCGTGATTACAGATGAACAGAGCACCCACGGAGTGGCTGATGTCCGTGCATCTAGGTGCTTCATTCTGAGCAATCTAATGGGTGCCGGGAGGTAAGAGGCACAGATCATCTGCATGTGCAATGCAGACCGACTGGAATGCAGCCATCTGGAATATACCTAGAGGAGTCCTTGGCTGATGCAAATAGAAACAGTGCCACTAACTGAAAGGCTGGAAGTGGAAATCTACCCAGAAAGACCTGGAGACCCACGGCCAAAAAACAAGCCACTGAAAAGGCTGTGGAGCATAGTTCTATTCTGATGCACGTCGGGCTGCCATGAGATGGAGTTGATGGCAGCTAGGAGAAGGAGGTGGGAATCACTGGTTAAAAAGACACACGTAGTCATTGTTCATGGACCATATGGTTTAGCATAGGAAACGCGCTGGCAACTACTTGTTTACACAAATAAGTACTTTAATTGCACCTGTGTAAGTATTGTGCACCGTGGAGTCAGAACTGACTCACAGCAGGTCTCAGAAGATTTAAAAGATTGCCCATCTTTCTTCCAAGGAGCAGCTGACAGATTAGAACCTCTGAGTTGGCAGTGCTACTCCATACTCACTAAGGGGTCAGAACTCCTTGTGCTAAGGAGGGGAAAAAAAAGGTTGCTGGAGAATACATCAAGGGTGAAATAAGACTTTATAGAGGTCTAGAAATGGTAAGAATGGGATTCTTCTGTAAATGCTTGTGTGTGGACACACACACACACAGACAGACTCCTGTACCGAAGACATGTAATTAAGAGCGTACTATTAAAATAGGGCGGCAGGTAGGTGAGCTGCTGCTGAACGTGTCAGCTTTAATTATTCTGGAGTGCACCTGGACTCCTCTTTCCTGCTTATTAGTGCTTCTGTAAGAAGGTAAGCAGAGGAAAGGGCTTCTCTTGATTTTGTTCTTTGCCTGATGAAAGCTTTGGTGCAAAGAATAAGCTTGAGACCACTGGCTGGAGCACAATTTATTTTTAAATATCTTTTTTTCCAGCCCCATCTCTGTGTCTCTTAAGCCCAGGACTCACAGCTAACAGACTCTGCAGGGTGGGCTAGTGGTTCATTAGGATCACATGTTTGGGACCAGACAGAGTTGGCCACCGTGTCACTACTTAAGAGCTATCAGAATGCAGGCACCTCTCTGGGCCTCGGTTTCCTCATGTAAATGTCACAGCAGATACTGCATGGGCTCACATGACACCTGGTCTCATCTACCTTTCCTACCTCTACTCAAGAGACCCAAACACAAACATTCATTTGTGATAAACAGGTATGGTCAGATGTTAGAGCTCCAGCCACATGTCTTTGGTGAGATTTTTCTGAAAAAGACGACAAGCCTTGATAGAGAAAGCTCTGTGCCTTTTGCTGTTCTGCCTTCTTCCTGTCTGCCTGAAAGGCAGGCTTTTCAAAGGTACAGCATTTGTGACCATGAAGATGAAGGAAGAGGAGTAAGGAAGCCTACTTCTTTGACAACAGTCTTCTAGTCCTGGCCTTCTTGGTAAGTAGTTGGTGTTGCTGTGTGCCACTGAGTTGGAACTGACCCACAGCTGATCCTCCAGCGGGTTTTCAGAGGCAGCAAATCACATGGGAGGAGATTGCCCATCCTTCTCCCGAGGAGCAGCTTTCTCCAGAGCTGATGGATTTGAATCGCGTGCCTTTAAGACTGCAGTGCAGCTTCTTACCACTAGGCCACCAGAGCTTCCTACTTCAAGCCATCAACACATCAGATCAACCTCTTATTTGTCTGACCTACTCTTTATCAAGGTTTTTTTTTTAATTTGCAATTTAGTACATTTCTAAATTGCTACAAATGGGACTAAAAATAGAATTGAGTAGGCTGTGAGGATTAAATGAGCTAACATGTGCATAGTGTGAACTCCATGGCCCAGCACAGAGCAAGCATTCAATAAACACCTAGTACACATGCTGACAGTGGTGAAGAAAGATGAGGGGAACAGGAAGCCTGGCACCCCTTTTGGTGAGTCCCTGGAAGTGTGGGTGCAGGAAGCTGGGCAGGGTCGGGGGCCAGCGGTCCTACCTCGATCACTGAAGTCGTCCACCAGCACAATCTCGGCCACCAGCTCAGGCGGTGAGCGGTTCAGCACACTGTGCACTGTGCGGAGCAGGGAGGACCAGCCCTCGTTGTGGAAGGGGATGATGATGCTCGTGTTGGGGAGCGTCTCCAGGTAGCGTTTGCTGTTGCAGCTGGAAGGAAACAAGAAAGAGGAGAGGACGGGTTCAGCTCTCATCTTGTCAGGAGAACTCGGACATACAGCTAAAGGCAAATTCCACATCCTTGCATGGTTTGAGGGAGTGAAAGCTGGTGACAGCTCTGTTGTTTCAGAGCATTCTCTTGTACTTGTCATCCTGGAATTCGGCCTCTGGCCCCTGCATGCACAGTACAGAGTCGTGTGTGTATACAAGACACCTTGTTGCCCATCTCACTGTGTATGTGAGTGGTCACAATCGGAGTGTTTACAGCACTGATGGTGCAGAGGTCGGTGCTGACTGCTATAAACACTCTGTCTTACTTAAGCCTCGTGTTTTCCTATGGAGACAGTCCTTCAGGTCTCTCTCCAAACCACACACTTCCTTGCCCTTCCTGGCTCTGCCTGAAGACAGCACGTTTTCTCCTCTGCTCTCCAAGTTCATAATAGAATGAGGATGAGAGGCCCTGCCCCTGGGCGGAAGGACTGTAACACCCCCGAAATCAACACAGTTTCTTAACAAAATATTTAGTTGCTGTTCAAATTCCTTTGACTTTCACATTGTTAAAAATAATTGGGTGGTTTAAATCTTATAAGACCTAAAATAAGATCCAATACTGTATTTGGGGGAGGTCTCCTAAGTCTTTTATATACATAAGTTGTCCTCCCTCTGCCCTCTCAATCCCATCTACTTTATAATTTATTTGAAGAAACTAGATCATTTGTCCTATATAATTTCTCATAGTCTGAGTTTTGCTCATTTCAACTCTAGACTCTTTCAGTGTGCTCCTATGCTCACCCCGCCTCCGCCAAGCATTTTTCCTCTTAAAAATAACAACATCATTGCCACTGAGTCAGAACCAGCCCAGAAATGCACCCCCCAGTGGGTTTTCAGATGCTGCAAATTGCAAAAGAGAATGCCCATCATTCTCCCAGGGAGCAACAAGTGGATTTAAGCTCCAGCCTTCAGGTTGGCTGCGTAACTCTTTACCCACTAGGTCACCAGAGCTCCCTCTGGTGTTGCTTTAAGCTCGATATTGAAGCTTGGTTGGCTTCAAGTAGACATTCTGGCAATCTCTACCTAGTGTCCTAGTGTGCAGCCTCTTTGAGACTCATAACGTTCATTTGCCTTTTGTGCGTGCTTGTGTGTGTGTGTGATGTGTGTTATCAAGTCAATTCTCACTCAGGGTAACTTGATAAGACAGATTGGCTCCTATAGGGGGTTTTATAAATTTCTTTTTTAAGATTCATTCACTGTTGCACATTTTCTTTCCTCTCCCTCCTTTTCCCTCCCCCAGTCCACTTTGCAATGCACCACTTATTCCAGACTGTCCTACATATAATGCCTAATTACATAATCCCTTTAAAGATCTCTCCCTCATCTATTCCAACGCAGTGTTTATTATCTATCCCATAGGGTCTCCTCAGCTATAGTCCTTACAGGAGCAGATCATCAAATTGCTTCTCTGGTAGAGCCACCTGTAGGTCTGAACCACCGATATTTCAATTTGCCGCTGAATGCTTAATGTTTGCACCACTAGGGCCCCTTCTCTGATGATTAATGTCTAAATTCCTTTGTTTTATCACAGTCTGCAAAATAGTGATATTCTGATTCTAAATCTCCTTCTTCATTTATTAACTGTAACACTTCCAAAAAGAAAAACCTTATCCCATTAACTACTGAGCTACAGGAAAGGCAAGAACAGTTCTTAATTCTTGTCTACCAGATTTCAGAATAAGTTAATTATGCTTGCCAATTGACTCTGACACACAGGAACTATAGACAGAACTATCCCAAAGGGTTTTCTTGGCTGCAAGATTTTTCCAATTTTATTTATTTAAAAAAATTACTGTGATTTAAAGTTTACAAAGTTAATTAACTTTTCATTCAACCATTCATACATGTTTTGCTCCTTAACATTAGTTTTAATACTCAAAATGCTGACACACTTTTCCTATCTCTTCTCCATAATTCTAGTTTCCATTTGTTGTTTTCATATTCTGTAGATTCAGAACTGACTCATGGCTGACCCTCCAGTGTGTTTTTGGAGACTACAAATTAGATGGGAGGAGATTACCCATCTTTCTCTCTCAGAGCAGCTGGTGGATCTGAACCACATGCCTTTGGGTTGGCAGTACAACTTTGAATTTGATTCAAAATTCAAAATTCTGAATTCTGCCCTGTCCTGAGCCAGTCTCACTAATTCTCACACACCAACCCCCATTGCCCCAGTCACTGTATCAATCCATCTCATCTGGGGTCTCCCTCTCCTGCACTGTCCCTCCACCCTAATAAATATGATGTCCTTCTCCAAGGACCAGTCTCTCCTGGCCACATGCCGAAAGTATGAGATGAAGCTTAAAAATCCTAGCCTCCAAGGAGAAAACTTGGTTTCAGCCTCTCTAAGATAGACTTATTTATTTTCTTGGCAGTCCATGGTATGTTCAAGACTCTTCTCTAGCACCACAACTCGAAGGCTGTTGTGTGGCAGTACAACTTCGGGTTCACAGTACAACTCCTTACTCTGGGCCACTAGAGTCTTTCTCTACCTCTCTGTGCCTTCCCATTCTTTAATGATGTCATGCTGATCATGCACAAAATTGGGACTGGATTCCCTGGAACAAAATATCAAACTCAAAGCTCACTGCTAACCAGTTGGAGCTGACTCAAAGCTGACCATCCAATGGGTTTATGCAGCTGTAAAGCTTTACATATTTCTTCCCATATTTCTCCTGTGGAGGTGGTGAACTAGGGGAGTGTGTTTTGCCCAGCTGGCTATACTCATCCTACCCATCTGTGTTCCTGCTTGTATACTGTTATTGTTAAGTGTCACTGGGTAGAGTACAATTCATAGTGACCCTGTGAAGAACAGATCTGAACCTTGTCTATCCTGTGCCATCCTCACAATCTCTGACCAGAGTCACTGTGTCAATCCATTGTGTCTTTTCAGTTGGCACATGACACTAGGGCTTCTAAACTGTCATTCACTCATTGCTGTCAAATCAGAGTCAACCTTTCTTTGGGCTTCTGCAGCTGCAAATCACACAAAAGGAGACTGCCCATCTTTCTCTGGAAGTTACTGGTGGGTCCAAACCACCAGAGTAGTTAGGCCTTTGGGCCAACAATGCAAATCCCAACAGACCTGGCCATCAGGGCTCCATAACTAGTCATCAGGAGGGGACATAACAGCAAGACACACTTAACAAGATGAGGATTTACAGGAATCACCTGGGCATAATTTAAAATGATAGATTCTGATTTGCTATATTAGTGGTTGTTGTTGTGTGCTGTTTAGCCAGAAATGACCCATAGCTGAACTTCCAACAGGTTTTCAGAGGCAATAAATTGCAAGGAGGAGATTTTCCATCCTCTTACAGAGCAGCTGGTGGATTAGAACCTGTGGCTTCGGGATCGCAGCATAGATTCTTATCACTAGACCACCAGATCTCCCTATATTTGCAATTGTTGATTACTTTTGAGTCAAGCATGACACATAGCAACCCTATGAACAAAAGGCCTGAAGCCCCTCTACAACTACTGACATTTATCAAAGTTCATAGAATTTCCGGAGGCTTGTTGTTTAGGAAGTGGATGCCACTCCTGTTTCCAAACCTATCATAGTATGTTATTGTTGTTATGTGGTGTTGAGTTGCCTGTGACGCATAGTAACCCTATATAAAACAGCTCTGAACCCTTCCCTGTTCTGAGCCAGTCTCACCAACTCTGACACACCAACCAACCCCCATTATCCCAGTTACTTTATCAGTCCATCTCATCTGGGGTCCTCCTCTCCTGTGCTGTCTGTCCACCCTTCCGAGCAGGATGTCCTTCTCCAAGGACCTTTCTTGGCCACATGCCCAATGTAAATGAGGCAGAACTTCAAAATCCTAGTCTCCAAGGAGAGACTTGATTTCACCCTCTCCAAGACAGACTTATTTGTTTTCTTGTTAGTCCATGGTGTGTTCAAGACTCTTCTCCAGCACCACAACTTGAAGGCACCTATTCTTCTTCTGTCACCCTTAGTCTTTGTCTAACTCTCTGAAACATAACAAGTACCCAAGAAGACCATGATTAGGCACACCATTGTATCTAGACTGACATCGTTGCTTTTCAGCACTCTGGAGAGGACCATGACAGCAGATTTTCCCAAGGCAATTTGTCTTTTGATTTCTTGACTGCTCGGGTAGAAATGAAAATTCTCAGCAAAGGGGTAAACAGGGATTAAGTCCTGACCTTCGGCAAGGCAATTTTCAGCTATCTAGGGAAATTCTCAGTAAGAAGCATTGCTGTGAGCTACCCATTGCACTTATTTCTAACTGCTGGAATGGGCACACTGACTCTGTTCACCATAATTAATCCTATACAGAGGGACGCCATGCTTGGGAGGGTGGAGGGAGAACACAAGAGAGGAAGACTCCTGATGAGATGAATTGATTCAGTGTCTGGGGTAATGGTGGTAGGTGTATCAGAGACAATAAGGTGGGCTCAAGACAGAGCAGGGTTCAGAGCTGTGGTACATCATGTCGCTATGAGTCACAGATGAGTCAATGGCACATAGCAACAACAACAACAAGAGGGTATTGTTATTATTCTCTCTGCATTAATATTAGAAACTAAAGGTACGGTGTAGTCTTCAATATAGACTGAAACTTAACATCAAGAAGACAACGATTCTCACCACTGGGACAATTGGCAGCACCATGATAGATGGAGAAGAGATTGAGGTTGTTTACAGTTACAGCTTGCTCAGCTCCACAATCAGCACTCTTGACACCAACAGTCAGGAAATCAAAAGACAAACTGCATTGGGAAAATCTGATGTCAGGGACTTCTCCAAAGTGTTAAAAAGCAACAATGCCAGTCTACAGACTAAGGTGCACCTAATCCACGCCATAGTTTTTGCAATTACTTGCTATGCATCAGAGAGCTGGACAATGACTAAGGATGAAAGAAAGAAGAATTGCTGCCTTCAAATTGTGGTGCTGGAGAAGAGTGCTGAACATACCATGGACTGCCAAGAAAACAAATAGGTCTTTCTTGGAGAGGTTGAAATCAAGTTTCTCTTTGGAGGCTAGGATTTTGAAGCTTCGTCTCACATACTTTGGACACATGGCCAGGAGAGACTGGTCCTTGGAGAAAGACATCATGCTTAGAAGGGTGGAGTGACAGTGCAGGAGAGGAAGCGCCTGGACAAGATGATACAGGGATGATATGGTGACCAGGGCAATGAGGGTTGGTGTGTCACAGTTAGTGAGACTGGCTCAGGGCAGGCCAGAATTCAGAGCTTCTGTACATAGGGTTGCTATGGGTCACAGGCAACTCAATGGCACCTAACAACAAACAGCAAGGTACAGTCAGAGACATCATGCTTGGGAAGGTGGCAGGGCAGTGAAAAAGAGGAGGACCCTTGACCAGGTGGGTTAACATGGTGACCATGGCAATGGGCTTGACTGTGTCAGAGATTGTGAGGATGGCACAAGACAGGTCAATCTTCAGATCAGTTGTTCATAGGGTTGCTATGAGTCTTAGTTGAATGCAACAAACAACAAGCTATAGAGAGGTTGAAGAAACTTGCCTGAGGTTACAAAACTAGAAAGAGGTAGGACCAAGATTTGAGCTGGGGTAGAGAGGCTTCTGAATCTACACCTGTAACTATTGTGCAGACACTTAGAAAACTTTCAAATCCACAATATCACAGCTGTCTGTAGAGACAGGGATGGCGGGGCCAACTATACAGATTTTATAAAAGACAGTAAGACTCAAGGCACAGCAGAACCCCTGCCTAGGCAAGAGTGTAACTCCAATGGTTGTTGTAGTGGTATACCGTAGAGTCACTGAGTGCCTTCAGGATTGCAGTGCAGCTTCTTGCCATTAGGCCATCAGAGCTCATCAGTGGGGCAGGTTCTGGGGATGAAGACTTGGACGCTTAGAGGAGGGGACATCACTCTGTTCATACCTAGTTTCTAGATGGGGACAATGGTCGACCATTTCTCAAGTTGTTGTTTTTGTTATGTGTCATCGAGTTGCTTGCAACCCTACATACAATAGCCCTAAACCCTGCTCTATCCAGTGCCAATCTTATTATCTCTGACACACCTACTCCCATTACCTTAATCACTGAATCCATCCATCTCATAGAGGGTCTTCCTCTCTTGCACTGTACCTCTACCCTCCCAAGCATAATGTCGCTCTCCAAGGACTGGTTCCTTCTTCCAACATGCCAAAAGCATGTCAGATGGAGCTTCAGAATCCTTGCCTCCAAGAAGCAGCCTGGTTTTACCCTCTCTAGGATGAACCTCTTTGTTCTCCTAGCAGTCCATGATATATTCAGTACTCTTCTCCAGCACCACAGATCAAAGGCATCAATTCTCCTTCTACCATCCCTAGTCATTATTCAGCTTTCTGATGTATAGCAAGTATTTGGAAAGACCATGGCCTGTATCAGGAAACCTTAGTCTCCAGACTCACATCGTTGCTCTTCAGCACTCTGGAGAGGTACCTGACAGCAGACTTTCCCAACTAAATTAATCTTTTAATTTCCTGGGTGCTGGTACCAAGAGTGTTGATTGTGGAGCCAAGCAAACTAAAGCTGTCAACAATCTCAATCTCTTCACTGTCTCATGATGCTGCCAATCGGCCCCAGTGGTGAGAATCTTTGTTTCCTTGATGTTGAATTTCAATCCATATTGAAGGCTATACTCCTTGACCTTCTGCAGCAAGCACTTCAAGTCCTCCTCAGTTTCAGCAAGCAGGCTTGTGTCATCTGCGTAACTCAAGTTGTTGATGAGTCAAGAAATATTCAAGATAATCCCATGAGGATAAAGGGAAATTCAGGGCATTCACCGCAGCAAAGGAATCACTGGGAACATGAAGACTAAGTAGTGGTGCTTGCTCTCTCCTCCTTACATAAAAACAAGATTCTTGGGATCTCAGGCTTCTCTCCTCCCTGTTCCCACCACACACACATCCTCTGCCTGGTTGGCTGCTTCTCAAATGTCTACCGCCCACCTTAAATGTTGCCTACTTAGAGAAGTCTTCGCAATTCAAGGTAAAGCTCTCCTAACAGTTTAACTCAATGATGGCCCAAAACTATGGTGGGCAGGCCAACTATGGCAGTCTGTTCTTGGGTAAAGCTAAATTAACTTAAAATCTTAAATACCTGTAAAGAGGAAACAAAATTAAAACAAAGAAGAAAAGGTAACAGAGACTCTGCTGATTCAAAAAGACTCAAATATTTACTATTATGGTAATCACCGGAAAAAGTTGGCCAAGTCATATTTCCTCTCCAAATGCTCTATTTTTTCTTCATCAAACGTAGAACACTTTCTAATTAAATATCTAATCTGAGTGATTACTTGTCTCTTTCCCTAGAATGTAAGCTCCATGTGAGAGGGATTTTGAAGTTTATTTAGCATAGCATAGTTTCCAGGTATGCAGACTATGATCGGTCAATGTTTATTTAATGAATGATCCCAGAGTTCAACTAGTTTTCTTAAAATACTCCGTGCTCTTTTCATTACATGCCTTTTTTGCTTTGCAGATGTAGGGGAGTGTAAAAAGTAGGTAGTAACTCTCTTAAAAGAAATGGTTTTTTGTCTCTTTGAAGGGTAAGGGACCAAGAAGGAGGGGGCATGCCAGATCAGGGAGAAGAGAGGATTCTCCAGGTCACAGAATATGGGCCTTGCAACCAGGCAGGCCCTGAGGAGCCCTGAGGAGCAGTCTACTTCGTATCTCCAGCTGGAAAGCAGTAACTGTGAGTAGCCATGGCTTCTGAAGATGCCCAACCCCTAATGCTCAGAATCTGTGAACTTGACCTTATGTGGCATTGAGGCATTAAGGTTAGAGACCTCAAAATGATTATTTTGGATCATCTGGGTGTAACTAATGTAAACACAAAACTCGAAGTCACTGTTGGAACGGACTCATTGCTGACCTGCCAGTGAGATTCCAAGGCTGTAATGCACATGACAGGAGATTGCCCATGTCTCCTGAGGCATTGTTGGTGGGGTAAAATTATCAGAGAAGCACCAATGTTATCAGCGAAACTCCCAATAGACTAGGCTGCCAGAGCGCTCTTAATGCAAATGCAAGGGTCTTTAAAATTGGAGATCCTTTCTAGCTGAGCCAGAGAGTTAAACCAGAAGAAGAAATAATGATTTTAAGTGTGAAAGGATTTAGTATTCACATGCTGGCTTTGAAGTTAGAGGAGGTCAACAAGCAAGGAATGTGGTGGCCTGTAGGAGCTGGGAGCAGCCCTCAGCCTATAGGCAGCAACAAAACAGCAATCTCAGTTACGGCACCAACGAATGACGAGAACAAGGAAACATTCCTCCTCCAAATCTGCAGGAAAACCCCACAGTCCTATGGATACCCTGGCCTAATTTGATGAGACTCATATTGGACTCTGGAACTTTAAGGTGTAAGTTGTTGTTGTTATTTATGTGCTGTCGAGTCACTTGTGACTCATAGCAACCCTATGTACAACAGCCCTAAACCCTGCTCCATCCTGTGCCAATCTCACTGCCTCTGACACACCCATCCCGATTACCCCAGTAACTGAATCAATCCACCTCATAAGGGTCTTCCCCTCCTGCGCTATACCTCCACCCTCCCAAGCATGATGTCCCTCTCCAAGGACCTGTCCCTCCTGGCAACATGCCCAAAATATGTCAGACGAAGCCGCAGAATCCTTGCCTCCAAGGAACAGCCTGGTTTAACCCTCTCCAGGATGAATCTGTTTGTTTTCTTGGCAGTCCAGGGTACATTCAATACTCATCTCCAGTACCATAGCTCAAAGGCATTAATTCTCCTTCTATCCTCCCTAGTCATTGTCCAACTCTCTGATGCATAACAAGTGATTGCAAAGACTGTATCAGATGCACCTTAGTCTCCAGAGTGACACCATTGCTCTTCAGAACCCTGGAGAGGTCCCTAACAGCAGACTTTCCCATCACAATATGTTTTTTGATTTCCTGATTACTGGTGCCAAGAGTGTTGACTGTGAAGCTAAGCAGACTAAAGTTGTTAACAATCTCAATCCCTTCACCATCCATCCTGATGCTGCTAATTGGTTCAGTGGTGAGAATCTTTGTCTTCTTGACATTGAGCCTCAATCCATACTAAAGGCTGCAGTCCTTGACCCTCTGCAGCAAGCATTTCAGGTCCTCCTCAGTTTCAGCAAGCAGGATTGTGTCATCTGCATAACACAGATTGTTAATAGACCTTCCACCAATCCTGACACCACACTTCTCCTCATAGAGCCCAGCCTCTCAGATAATCTGTTCTGCATACAGGTTAAAAAGGTATAGAGATAGGACACAGCCCTGGAGTATGCCTTTCCCAATTTTGAGCCATGCAGTGTTTCCTTGCTCTGTTCTGATGACTGCCTCTTGGTCCAAGTATAGGTTTCACATTAGAACGATCAAGTGTTCTGGAATTCCCATTCTTCTCAGAGTCAGCCACAGTTTGTTATGATCCACACAGTCAAACGCCTTTGCATAATCAATGAAACACAGATAGACATTCTTCTGGTATTCCCTGCTTTCAGCTAAGATCCACCTAACATCAGCGACAATATCCCTAGTGTAAGAGAGGAAAAAAAATTGTGTTGTTTTAAGATGCAAAAAAGCATAAGAAAGAAAAAAATTGTATTGTTTTAAGATGCAAAATAGTAATACTCTATGATGGCAATAGAAAACTAATACACCAGGTGTCATTCTTGTCTTGTACACTGAGCAAATCATTTGAGTAGCAGGATCCTATGAAGAAGAATGTGGCATCAGGAACAGAGGAAGACTCAGCAACAACCTGCTTATGCAGATGACACATGCTTGCTTACTGAAACTGAGGAGGACTTGAAGTGCTTGCCACAGAAGGTCAAACACAGCCAACTTTAATGTGGATTGCATCTCAACATCAAGAAAACAAAAATCCTCACCACTGGACTAATAGGCAACATCATGATAGATGGAGAAAAGACTGAATCTGTCAATGACTTCATTTCGTGGATCCACAATCAATACACTTGGTACCATCAGTCAGGAGATCAGGAGACACAATGCATTGGGAACGTCTGCAGTCAGGGACCTTTACAAATTATTGAGGTATAATGATGCAAGTTTAAGGACTAAGGGATGTCTGATTCAGGTTACAGTCTTTTCAATCACTTGCTATGCATCTGAGAGTTGGACACTGAATAAGGATGGCAGAGAAAAAGGAATGCTTTTGAACTGTAGTGCTAGAGAACAGTACTGAACATCCATTGACAAAAAGAACAGACAGGTCTTGGAGAAGGTGCAGCTAGAGTGCTCCTTGAAGGCAAGGATGGTGAAGCTTCATCTTACACATTGGCATGTTGCTAGGAGAGCATATTCCTTGGAAAAGGACACGATGGTCGGAAAGGTAGAGGGTTGGCGAAAGAGTGGTAGATCCTGTATGACTTGGACTGACACAGTGACTTCAGTAATGGGCTCAAGTGTGTCAGAGATAATGATGATGGTACAGGACAGGCCAAAGTTCACATCTGGTGTCCACAGAGCCACTGTGAATCATACTCAGCTTGATGATATATAACAAGAAGATTCGTGATGTCACTTTGCCCAGTATACAAATATTAATTATTTTTAAACAATTATAAATGCAAAGATTCCACACAAAAATGCTCATTTCCAGCTTTTCTGAAGACACTGGAAGCCCCGGCCATAATGAGCTCAGAGTCTCCTGCCTCAGCAGTGAATCATGGCACCAGTCCCCATCGGCAGGTGCTCGTGACCTCCCTCACGCCCCTCTGCCTTACCCTAGATCCGCTTCCTGCTTACAGGATTTACCAGAGCCCAGACTGAATTTGCGATTGCAGGGTGTGATGGAGCTGGCGACAGGGTGTGTGGCAACTTAAAGAGGAAGAAGTTTCTTAAGGAACATAATAGCATATGTGCATAGTAGCACCTGTCCTTTGCAGGCCCCTGTGATGTACTGTTGGATTGGTAAAACGGGCCAGGGTCTCTCTGCAGATGTATTTTGAAATGCACCTAAAAGGAAATGGATGATAAAGGACAGATCCACTGTGGGCTTCAGTTAATAAAAAAGAAAAAAAAAAGGCAAATGATGGATGGACAGAGAGCTAGCTACATAGGAATGAGCTAATATAAACAGACTTTAGCTGTAGAATCTAGTAGGTGGAGACATGGGTATTCACTGTAGAAGTATTTCAACTTCACGTTTGTGAGTTTCACAAAGAAATCCTGGGGAAAAAATGTGTCAAAGTCCACGGCTCCCTTTCCTACCTCAAATTCTACAGTTCTCCCTCTGCCAGAAGCTTCTGGGAAAGCTACGGGACAGCAGCCCACCCTCAGCCTGACCACCTAGACTTAGCCCTTCCAGGCCTGGCAAGAATGACCCTGTGGCATCTGGTGATGAACTCACTCCCAGCTGCGTGAAAGGATCCCACCCATCATTTGAGCAGGCCAGTTCTGAAGGGCAAGCTCATCTCTCTCTCTGGACCTTCCAGACTTCTTTCATGTCCCCTCGAGTGCTTCTATCTGGCTGCACTGTTTTTATCTAGTCCCCATGCAGTCCTCTCTGCCCCCTGCCCTTACCTCTCTCATCCCTTTGATCATTTCAGCCAGCCTTCACTGGGAACCTTCTCCAACTTCATTATGTCGGCCTTCACAAATAAATGAAAGCACCTCTTCTTAAAAAATACCTTTCCCTTAACTCAGCTGAGTCCTTTGCAGCCAAGAAAGAAGCAATATCTAGTTTTCTACAAAAGTTCCTGCCTTCCATCCAATTTCACAGGAGGCTCGTTCAATTGAAGCTAGGCTGGGGGTGGGGTAGTGAGCTTAATAAATTGCCTGGAGTCCATGCAGTAAAATACAATATAGCTATTACCCAGCGGAAAGCCGCTCCAGCACCCCAGAGTGGGGACCCCACAGCCTGCCAACAGATACACAACCGCCATCACGTATTAAGGGAAATAGGCGATGCTACAATAGACTAAATTTGCTACTAATTTAATTCTATCATAGAATTAAAGATTATTCAGAACTCAAAGAAAAGGCTCAATTTGGATCACAGCCCCAAAATTTCTTCTGCTTTTTAAATTTTTCTTGCCTGCACTCTTTTTTCTCCCCATCCACATGCATCCATCCATTAAATAAACACACACTGCACTCCAGCATTTGCCACAGACATCAGTCATTAGTGTGGTTCTGGCTTAGTAGAAGTTCTTTGTTTAAATGTGAAAATTATACGACATGCTCAAATTAATCTCTCCGGTCTCCAGTAGGGAACCTGGGAGGAAAGTATTTCCATACACCTGCCCACAGGCTGCCTTCATGTGGTGAACCACAGACAAGCCCTGCTTCCTCTCCTACAAGCACCTGGGATGGCAGGGAGGAAGGTAATAGGCTATCAATCACCCACCCTAGTGGCACCTCCATGATAGCCCCCATTTAGAGTCCATCAGCATGTTGTGTCTCAGATTGCCACACCGGGTGGTAGAATGTATCCAACTCTTTTGTTTATGGTCAACAAGGAGCCATCCTTTTGCCAGATGCTTTCTGACACCAGCTACAGAGCTGATGACTGGACAGGGTATCAGCAATGACTCCCACCTGGCTCATGGCGCAGTGAGACTGAAGGGTGACTTCCTTTCTCTTGCCTGTGATCCTGACCACTCCCCTGAAAAAGCAGGAAAACCAGGATGTGCATCACCATTTTCCCTGATGAAGAAAAGGGAACCCAGAAGGGGAAGTGACTTGGATTCAAGACTCAAACCTAGATATTATTTATTGAAAATATAATTTATGTTTTATTCCTCCTTGATGACAGAGGTTATAATTGCTCAGGATAAAACATTTGGAAAATACTCCTTGACCAGTTGCTACCCAATCAACTTTAAGTCATGGAGACTCTCTGAGTATGACGGTGGAACTGTGCTCCACACGATGTTTAGTGGCTTATTTTTCAGAAGTAGCGTGCCAGATCTTTCTTCCAGGGTGCTTCTGAGCAGACCTGAACCACCTCCAAGCTTCTAGCAGCCAAATACACTAAACGCTGCAGCACACATGAGGCTTAAAGGAAAAAGGGAATGCAGCAAACACCCTGCCTGATGCTGACAGCCAGGCATAAGCATCAAACACTAGGAGGATTTTCCTCTGTGCTCTTCTCTGAACAGGTATTTGGTCTACAGGAGAGCACACATCCAGCCCACCCTCCACCCCCACCTCACGCCACCCAAATGGCTCTCAAGCCTGGGTGGGTTCCCCGATGCTACAGTGCCTCCTGAGAAGCTTGAAAGAGAGGCAGGAGCAGGCAGAGCAATGAACTGGTCAGGATCAAAACGGCAATCCTGTGAAACTTCCAGCAACACGACATCAATTTTGATGTCCCGTTGGCTCAGTGTTTCTGACCCCAGATGGCACCGTAAGGGAGAAGGTATCTGTGGAGTTTAGAATCTCACAACTATGACCTGGGTGAAAGGCATTTTATCCTTTGCACACACACATTCACTGTCAACTCTGTTCACAGTCTGATCCAGCTCCAACCCTGAAAGGAAAAAGTTTAGTTAAAAAATGCACAGGAAGGGAACAAAAAGGCATGGCTTAGGCTGTTCATTGGTACATTATTTGAAATAGTGAAGGGAATGGAAAAGAAGTGAATGTCCAGCAGCAAAGGAAGATGAAACAAATGGAAGAAGATTCAAGTTACAGAATCCTGACAGTTAAAAAATAGGTAGAAGATAAAAATGGAAAATGTTTATTAAGGACTTTCAAAGGGCCAGGAGTGTTCTAAGTTCTTTATATGCCTTAAATAATTTAATTGTCACAATAGTTCTATGAGGTAGAGACTTTGTATTCCCAAATTCAGCAGAGTGGAGGAAACAAGGACAGAGAAGATAAGGAACTAGGCAGGGGGCTAACAGCTAGTAGGGGATGAGCCTGGATTTAATCCCACCATGCTCTTTACATATAACTATTTTTTTACAGGGAAGCTTTCTTAAGTCTATTAGTTGCATAAGCAAAAAGAAGGAAAATGGAGTGGGGGAAAAACACCACCCCACCCTCAAAAACGTGAATATGAAGTATGGGTCCAAGCATTTTGCCTGTCATACAACAATCCAAATCCCTGGACTTGTTTTTCCTGCTGTCAGTAAGGAGGCGGGGTTGGTGTGCCAGGCAGGCCTTAAGTGTCTGCTCTGAATTCCTTCTTCTTTTGCTAAAAGCATCCTGGCTCTCCCTGGGGAGTGTGTTGGTTATCAGGCAAATATGAAGAGGTAAAGGAGGGTCTGTGGCAAGAAGGAATGAACAAGTAGCCACCCAGAAGCAGGCAACTGCAAGGATAAAGGTCCCTTTGTATGTGAAGCTGCACTTCAGCACCCAACAGGCAAAACAAGGAAATGACAGTTCATTACCCAACAAGTCCTGCAAGGGCACATGCTTGAGGTCCATACACAGAGTTCACCCTGGTGCTGAGGAACAGGAGAATTAGAGATGGCAAACAGGCCTGTGCTCAGTCTTTAATAGGATCTAGGTGGAATACAAATTATTTTAAGGTTTTAGAAACTACTGGCTAACTTAAAGCAAACGGTAGAAAACTGTGGGGTCTGGAGATGTTAATGTGTAAGAATATATAATGTTTCTTATCTGAGTTTACAAAGGAGAACTTCAACTGGAGAAAGAGAATCCACAAGAGGAGTGACTATTTCAGATTTGTTACCTAGGATTTTGCATGGGGTGTGAACTGATTGGGAAGACAAGCAAGGCCAGCAAGAGCAACACGTCAGTCTGGAGACTAAGGTGTCCATGATCCAGGCCATGGTCTTCTCAACTGTTTATTATGTGTCAGAGAGCTGGACAATGACTAGGGATGACAGAAAGAGAATTGATGCCTTTGAGCTGTGGTGCTGGAGAAGAGTGTTGAATATACATGGACTGCTAGGAGAACAAACAGGTTCGTCCTGGAGAGAGTGAGACAAGGCTGCTCCATGGAGGCAAGGATTCTGAGGCTCTGTTTGGCATACTGTGGGCATGTTGCAAGGAGGGACCAGTCTTCAGAGAGGGACAGCATGCTTGGAAGTGTGGAGAGACAGAGAAAGAGAAGGAGACCATCGATGAGAAGGATTGACTCAGTGACTAGGGTAATAAGGGTAGGGGTGTCAGAGACAGTAAAGTTGGCACAAGATAGAGTAGCTTTCCAGGCTGTTGTACAGAGGGTCGCTATGAGTTGCAAGTGACTTGACAGCACATAACAATAACAACAACAACAATCAAAAGTTGAAGCTGAAGGGATGCTTGAGCAACAATGGAGTCTGACCTTCTTATGACAGTCATTCCCAATTCCATTTCTACCATCTTTAAACTTCCATTATGTTTGAGTGGCACTGACCCAGTCCAGCAGAGTATCACATCTCTCCAACTACAGTGATTGTTTCAGAGATATTATTGGCTGCTGTCTAGTCTATTCCAACAAATGATGACACCATGTGCAGAGAGTAGCACTGCTCCACAGGGTTTTCAAGGCTGTGAACTTTCAAAGGCAGATTATTGCCAGGCCTGTCTTCTGAGGCACCCCTGGTTAGGTTCTAATCACCAACTTTTTGGCTAGTTGTGTTCAGGTGCCATCAGGTAGGCCTCACCACTGTTGTAGCCATTGTGTCAATCCATTTTGTTTAGTCTGTCTCTTTTTGGCTGACCATCTATTTCATCAAGCATGGCATTCTTTCTGACATATCCCAACTACTACATACAAAACTCTTGCTATCTTCACTTCTCAGGTATATTCTGGATGAACTTTTTTCCAAAATGGATTTATTTGTTCATTTCACAGTCCACAGTATTTTATATATTCTTCTCCACTGCCACAATTAAAAGTCATCAATTCTTCAGTCTTCTTTATTCATCATCCAACTTTCACGCACATACAAGGCGAATGAAATGACCATGACTTCAGTCAGGTGCACCTTAATTTCTTGACTCTTCTCTGGTCATTGCCTGTAGATTCAATGCAAATGAAATATTTGACAATTTCAATACTTTCTCTACTTGTCACGAGGTTGCTTAGTGGCCCAGGTGTAAAGGTTTTTTTCTTTGTGCTGAGGTGTAATCCACATAGATGACGACAGTCTGCAGTCTTTAACAATAAGTTCTTCTCTTTGCCCTTTCAGCATGCAAGGTTGTGCCGTGTGTTTATCTATCACAGGCTGTAAACGAACACTCTCCCAATCTGAATGACAAAGTATTCTTTTTAAGCCATGCAGCATGCCCTTGTTCTGTTCAAAGGACTTCCTCTGTGTCTCCTTACAAGTTCTATGTAAGTATATAATAAGAGTCCTGGAATTACCATTCTTCACAATGTTATGCACAATTTGTTACAATTTACCCAGCTGAATTCCTTTGCATAGTCAATAAAACCCCAGTACATTATGTATAATATTGTGAAGAGCCCAGAGTTAGTGTCTCTGCTGGCATTATTTGGGAACCTTGATCCATTTATGCCCGAAGCAAAAGTCTACTTCTGGACTGTGTGACTATACTATAAGTACTAATCAAGTTACATGAGCAATGCATTTTCAAAAGTCAGTTTGAATTAGGTTTCTGCCACTAGCAACAAAAGAATTTTTGCCAGTATTAACTGGATAATCTCTAAGCACTTTCAGTAGAGTGAAGTTTTGTTGGACCCAGTCAAGACTTCTGAAGGGCAAAGAGGCAGAACCAGTTCTCAGGAGCCACTGCTAAAAAGGGAACAGGTTCTTTCTTCCATTGCAGGGGAACTTTGCTGGCTCACTGACTGGAAGAAAGTGATCTGGCCACAAAAGGTGCAGCAGGGGTGGGAGGCAGCAGAAGGAATGAGAGAGAAGTGAGCTCATTTGTGTCTGAGCAGCCCCACATTCAGTATTTCCTGAAGGATTCTGAGCTACCGGGACCAAGAGCAAATCTAATATAGTCGCCCTTAAGATACATTCTTGGGACTTAATGCTGAAACACTAGAATATAAAAGGGGAAAGAAGAGAGATCATAATGAAAGAAAATAATTAAAAAAAAAAATCTCTGACTCAACTCTGAAACAAGCGCATAACTTAAAAGGAACCTAGAAAGAACATTTAATTCCTTGGCATGGACACCATTCACAGACCTAGTTGCAGAGCAATTAAATTGGAAAAAACCCTTATATTGAATGTGGAAGGGTTACCATGAAGGCTCTGGAGCTGGGTTCCAATCTTGACTCTGTAGCAGTAAGACCCAAGGACTTACTGGGGTAGTAATATCATAAACATATCATGAAAATGTCATGAGAACTAGGCAAGATGTAAGATGTATATCAGCCAATATTCTAAAGATTAAATCCTTGTGCACATAAAAAACTTTTTTCCAACAGGGTGAAAATAAAACCTTCTGATTAGGAAAACACACTTGGCAATACCATCTCAGCCAAGAGTCTCACAACAAAGGTTTACAGAATCCTACAGGGCTTCAACAAGACTAATAACCCAATTACAAAATGGGCAAGAGACAGGAAAGACTTTTCACAGTGGAAGATGTTTGGATGACCAACAGACACATGAAGAAATGCTCACAATCACTGGCAATAAGAGAGATATAAATCAAAACCACAATGAGATAGCATCTCACACCAGTAGCAGTGACAAAGTTTAACAGGACAGCAAGCAATAAATGTTGGAGAGGATGTGGAGTGATAGGAACTCTCATATACTCTTGGTGGGACTGTAAAATGATACAACCATTCTGGAAGATAGTCTGGTGCTTCCTCAAACAGTTGTACATAGAAGTTTTTTATGACCCAGCTCTTCCACTCCTGGGAATATACCCCGAGAAAATGAGAACTAAGATACAGAGATTTGTACACCAATGTTCATAGCAGTGTTATTCACAATTGCAAGAATATGGAAACAGCCCAAATATCCAACCACAATTGAAAGAATTGAAAAACTATGGTACATTTACACAATGGAATACTAGAGAGCATGCAGGAGTAATGATCTTGAAAATTACTACATAACTTGGGAGAGGGTTTATGCTGAGTACTAACACAGTCTCATAAAGATAAATACTTAGGATCATTAATTTAAAAAACAGAAGCATAACTAGTAAAACATGTATGAGGATCCAAGGAGGGAAGGGGTGGGAATAGAGTGATGTGGGTGGGCAGGGGAAATCACAGGGTCACACAATTTGGTGGATGGAGGGAGGGATGTTGTAAAGGAAATGGGAAAGTTCCTCAGGGATCTAGAAAGATAGGGTAATGGTGAGCACAGTTCAATGGTGATTGATTTTGTAAAACAAAATGAATGAGAATGTATGAAACAATCTGCGTTATGCAGATGACACAACCCTGCTTGCTGAAACTGAGGAGGACCTGAAGCGCTTGCTGCAGAGGGTCAGGAACTGCAGTCTTCAATACGGATTGAGGCTCAATATCAAGAAAACAAAGATCTCACCACTGGGCCGATTGGCAGCATCATGATGGAGGGTGAAGAGACTGAGATTTTTCACAGCTTTAGTTTGCTTGGCTCCACAGTCAACACTCTTGGCACCAGCAGTCAGGAAATTAAAAAACATATTGCAATGGGAAAGTCTGCAGTTAGAGACCTCTCTAAAATGCTGAAGTGCAAGGATGTCAGTTTGGAGACTAAGGTGCGTCTGATACATGCCATGGTCTTTGCAATCACTTGCCATGCATGAGAGAGCTGGATGATGACTAGCGATGCTATAAGGAGAATTGATGCCTTTGAGCTGTGGTGTTGATGAAGAGTATTGAATATACCATGGCCTGCTAAGGAAATGAACAGGTTCGTCCTGGAGAGGGTGAAGCCAGGCTGTTCCTTGGAGGCAAGGATTCTGAAGCTTAGTCTGACATACTTTGGACATGCTGCAAGCAGGAACCAGTCCTTGGAGAGGGACGGCATGTTTGGGAGGGTGGAGAGACAGCGCAGGAGAGGAAAACCCTCGATAAGAGATGGATTAATTTAGTGACTGGGGTAATAATGGGGGCAGGTGTGTCGGAGATGGTGAGATTGGCACAGGATAGGGGAGAGTTTAGGGCTGTTGTACATGGGGTCACTATGAATTGCAGGGGACTCGATGGCACACAACAACAACAACAACTCTACAGTAACAAAGAGAGCTCAGAGAAGGAAATCAGGAAAACAATAGCATTTACAATAGCCAACAACAAATTGATATACTTGGTAGTGAACCTAACAAGAGATACAAAAGAAAACTACAGAACATTTCTGCAAGAGACAATAAAAGACCTAAAGAAATGGAAAAATGTACCATGTTAATGGATAGGAAGACTCAATATTGTGAAAATGACAATCCTACCAAAAGCAATCTACATGTTCAACACAATCCCAATCCAGGCAACAAAATTCACTTTTCAAGGAATCTGAATGGGAAATTTTCATGTTTATTTGGAGAAGAAAGAGATCCCAAATAAGCAGAACACTTCTGAGAAACAAAATAAAGTATGGGACATAGTACTTTCCAACCCCAAAACCTACTACACAGTAATAGTAACCATAACAGCATGGTGCTGGTACAATGACAGACACCTAGACCAATGAACAGAATTGAGAACCCAGAAATAGATCCATCTATCTAGGGTCAACTGATATTCAACAAGGAAATAAAACCTATCAAATGGGGAAAGGATAAACTTCTTTGACAAATGGTGCTGGCAAAACTGGACTGTTACCTGCAGAAAGCTCAAACTAGATCCACATGTGACATCATACACAAAAATCAACTCAAGATGGAGACCTCAGAATAAAGCCCAAAACCATAAAGCTCATAAGAGACAAACTGGGACCAAGCTTAGAAGATCTAGTCTACGGTATAAAGGAACTACCAAATATAGTTAGAAATGCACAATCTGAAGAGGATAAAACTGATGAATGAGACCTTCTATAGTTTAAATTTCTGACCTCATCAAAAACTTTTTCCAACAGGGTAAAAAAGAAAAAACCCTACTGACTGGAAACAAGCATTTGGCAATACTATCTCAGACAAGGGTCTCATAACAAAAGTTTATAGAATCCTACAGGCCCTCCCAAAGAAAAAGACTGGTAACCCAATTACAAAATGGGCAAAAGACATGGGAAGAGTTTTCATAGAGGAAGATATCTGGATGGCCAACAGACATATGAAGAAATGCTCTAAATCACTGGCAATAAGAGAAATACAAATCAAAACCACAATGAGATAGCATCTTACCCCAGCAACAGTGGCAAAACTAGCACGACAGCAAGTAATAAATGTTGGAGAGAATGTGGTGAGATAGACACTCTTATGCATTGTTGGTTGGATTGTAAAATGGTACAACCACTCTGGAAGGCAGTTTAGTATTTCTTCAAAAAGCTGGACATAGAAATTCCATATGACACATTTATTTCACTGCTTGGAATATTCTCTGAGAAAATAAGAATTAAAGTACAAACAGAGACTTGTACACCAATGTTCATAGCAGCATTATTAACCATTGCAAGAACATGGGAATAGCCAAAATGCCCAACCACAATGGAATACTATTCAGCATACAGGAGTAATGATTTTTTAAATTACTATCTAACATGAGAGGGATTGGAGAGCATTATGCTAAGTAAATTCAGTTTCATAAGGACAAATACTGTATAGTACCATTATTTTTTTCTTTTTTTTTCCTTCTATATTTTATTAATTTTCATAAACATTTACAGAGATTTTGGGTTTCCATTCATTCATTGTTGCACTATTCTCTCTACCCTCCTCCCAGTTTGTTCTTGTCCAAATGCCACAGTGCTTGTCAAAGCCAGTTCTGATTAATCTTCTTTGTCAGTGTGTCCTTTGCCATTCCCTATCACTCCTCCCTGAGAGAGACTTCACCCTGAGAACAAATACAAGGATCTAAAGGGGGGTGCTTAACATAGGGTCACACAATTTGATGGGTGGAGGGAGGGTTGGGTAAAGGAAAGGGGAAGGATCTGGTGTGAAAAACAATGTATCAAATGTTATTAACTTTGTACGTAAAACCATATAAAACAAAAAAAAATTAAAAAGACAAAATGCATGGGAATGAATGTATGAAACACAATGTGAATTAAAAAATTCCTAAAAATAACATTTAAGTAATGGACAATTAAAAAAAGATGATAGAGGGAATACACAAAGATTCTATACCAAAAAAGAATTGGTTGACACTGAAATATTTCAAGAAGTAGCATGTGATCTATAACCAATGGGGGGGGGGTGCTGGAAAGAATTACAAGCTAAACTGAAGCCTAGCAAAATATAAGGCTCTAGGACCTGAAAGAAAACCAAATGATTCACTTCAACAAACAGATGCAGCTCTGGACATTTTTATGAGCCTATACTAAGAAATATGGTAGACAGCCACCTGGCTAACTAACTTGAAGAGATCCACATTTGGTCCAATTAAAAAAAATATAAAGGTAATACAACAAAGTAGAGAAATTACAAATATCATTAATATCACATATAAGTAAAATCTTGCTGAAGATTATTTCGAAATGACTGGAAGAGTATATCAACAGAGAACCATCAGAAACTCAAGTTGGATTCAGAAGGGGCTGTGGAATGAGGGGTATCATTGCTGATGTCAGATAAATCTTGGCCAAAACCAGAGAATATGTGAAAAACATGTAAAGGTCTTTGACCATGTGGGCCATAGTAAATGACAGATAACACTCAGAAGAATGGGAATCCCAGAACACTTAATTGTGCTCATGTTACACCTATATATAGACAAAGAAGCAGTTGTCCCAAAAGAATGCATGAACATTGCTTGGTTTAAAAGAATCAGGAAAGAAATGTGTTAGGCTTGTATCCTTTCTCCATGCCTATTCAATAGGAATGCTGAGCAAATCATTAGAGAAGCTGGGCTATATGAAAAACAGTGTTTCAAGACTGGAGGTACACTCATCAACAACCTGCCTTAATGAAGATAATATAACCTTGCTTGAGGAAAGTGAAGACTTAAAGCACTTATTCCAGAAGATCTAATACAACAGTTTTCAATAAGGATTATATCTCAAGATCAAGAAAACAAAAATTCTTACCACTAGACCAATAGGCAACATCATGATAGATGAAGAAAAGATTGAAATTGTCAAATATTTTCTTTTACTTACATCCACAATCAACACCCATAGTTAAAACAGTCAAGAAATCAAACAATGTGGTGTACGGGGGAAATCTGCTGTCAAGGACTGCTCAAAATTGTTAAAGAGCAAGGATGTCAATTTAAACATTGAGGTGCTCCTTTAAAAAACAACAACAATGAACCACGGTGTTTTTAATTGTTTTCTATGCACTTGGAAGTTGGGCAATAAATAAGGAAGACAGAGTAAGAATCAATGCCCTCTAAGTGTGATAGTGGAGAAGAGTACTGAATATCTCTTTTGGACTGTCAAAAGAATAATCACGTCTGTCTTGGAGGAAGTGCAAAAAAAGTGCACCTTAGAGACAAAGACGATGAAAGTTCATCCCGCATTGTGCATGTTGTAAGGACGGGCCAGTCCAGAGGGTGAGGGACAGAGAGGAAGCTCCTCAAAGAGATGGAGTAACAAACACAGTGACTGTCACAATGGGCTTGAACATGGCAAAGATTGTGATGATCGTGCAGGAGAGGGTAAGGCTCCAACTGTGGTTCATAGGATCAGGGCAAGTGCAATCAACTGCAAGCCACAACAAAAATGGTATGGTATGAAATCTGTGCCCAGGAAAGTTTGCAAGGCTGAACAAATTATTTTGCTTGGGGAATCTGACCTTGATTTTCAGAAAGGAAGGAGCACAAAATTCATGAGGAAAGCCGGCTCAGAGCTAGAGAGAAACCAATTGTTTTTGTAAGATGCCTTACTGTAGACTAAGACTCTTAACAATCCTATGAAGCACCGATCAGAATGTTGCAGTATCCTGCATCATGTCACAATCTCCACCATTCTCAAGGCCACTGTAACAGTCATTGTATCAATTCATCTTGTTGAGGATGTTTCTTAGACCTTTCCTAGCACGAAGAAGTTTTCCAAGGATTGGCCCTGTGTGACAATATGCCCAAAGTATGTGAGAGGAGGTTTCACCGTCCTTGCCTCTAAGGAGCATCCTGGTTAGAATTCCACCAAGACAGATTTGTTTGTTCTCTTGGCATTTGAAGGGATAGTAGTTAATACTCTTTGCCCACACCATAATCCAAAGGTATTGATTCTTCTTTGCTCTTCCTTATTCACTGTCTAACTTTCAAATGCATACAAAGCAACTGAAAATACCATGGCTTGGATCAGGTGTGCCTTAGTCCTAAAAGTGAAATCTTTGAACTTCAATACTTCGACAAGATCCTTGTTAGCTTTTCCCTGTTCAAAAGGTCTTTTGATTTCTTGACTGCCGCTACCATGAGTGTTGGTTGTAGACCCAAGTAAAATGAAAATGTTGATAACTTTGATCTTTTTTTCACCCATTGTGATGTTTCCTGCTAGTCCAGGACTTTAAGACCTCTTAGGAGTGGCATCTAATTCCTAACAGCGTGTCTCTGGAAACTCTATGAACTTTGATAAATTATGATAGTTATAGAAAGGCTTGAGGCCTTTGGTTCATAGGATTGCTATGAGTTGTGCTCAACAACAATGACGACAACAACAACAACAACAAGATCTAAAAGTTCCAGTTATTGAAGGGGTCCTAACAGAACTGGAAGGCCACACCTGGAAAGATCTTTCTCCATACCAGGAACCAGGAGGCTTGGATGCTCCACTGCTCCTTCTCCTCCTGGATGGTGACAGTGAAAGTAATTTTTCAGTAGTTAAAAGTTAAAAATTCTGAGATCCTCCTTTCTCTGCTCTGCATAAAGAACCAAAACTAAAATCAAACACATAATGTCTATTGTTGTTGTTGTGTACTATCGAGTTGGCACTGACCCATAACTGACCCTCTGGTGGGTTTTCAGAGGCAGTTAATTGGACAGAAGGAGACGGCCCGTCCTTTGCAGAGCAGCTGGTGGCCTCGAACTCTGTGCCTTTGGCATGGCAGCAAATTTTCTTGCCACTAGGCCATTAGAGTCCCCCAATATATCATGTCTAGTCAATTCCAACACCTGGTGGTTACCCCTCTATTACAGAAAAGGGGGACTGCTCCACAGAGTTTTCTTGGCTCTAACTTCTTTTGAAGGAGCTCTAGAGGTGCAGTCGATAGCCAGATACACTGGTAAACCAAAAGCTCTCGGAAGAAAGATAGGTGTCTTCTCCTGTAACGATTTATAGCCTTGGAAGCCTGATGGGGAGTTTCCATGAGGTGGAACAGACTCGTTAGCTGTGAGTTTGAGCATTTAATTTCCCTTCCCTTCCCTTCCCTTCCCTTCCCTTTTTTTCCTCTCCCTCTCCTTTTCTTTTCTGAAGTTGCCAGTCTTTCCTCCGTGGCATAACTGAGTGAGTTTGAAACACCAAATGACCTTCAGGTTAGAAGCTGAGTACAAAACACTTGGGCCACAATAGTCACTTGTACCACTGGCATAAAAACCAGTTCCTTATAGTACAACATCCTCAGAAAGAATATACCCATTGGGTTCTGGTACCACCAAGAAACTATGCAGATGTTATAAGTTATAATGGCTCCAGCATCTGGAACAAACAAAAGAGACTGAGCTTTAGTGGCACTTGACTGGGGAAAGTCCCCTCCACCTCTGCCTCTTGATCTCCAAGAGTGCAAATTAAAGGTGCTTTCCTGACATATTTTTCCTATTGTGCACCAACAATTAGCCTTCCTACCATGTCTAGGACTTGGCTCCCCAGCCTTCCTCTATGCCTCTCTTGGAACTAGACAGCATCTCTCTAAAGTACTGAAGAGCAATGGTGTCTCTCTGGAGACTAAGGTGTGTCTGATACAGGCTATGGTCTTTGCAATCACTTGTTATGCATCAGAAAGTTGGACAATGACTAGGGAGGATAGAAGGAGAATTGATGCCTTTGAGCTGTGGTGTTGGAGAAGAGTATTGGATGTACCATTGACTGCTAAGAAAACAGATTCATTCTGGAGAGGGTTAAACTGGGCTGCTCCCTGGAGGCAAGGATTCTGAGGCTTTGTCTGACATACTTTGGTCATGTTATAAGGAGAGACCGGTCTTTGGAGAAGGACATCATGCTTGGGAGGGTGGAGGGCAGGCGCAGAAGGGGAAGGCCCTCTAGGAGGTGGATTAATTCAGTGACTGGGGTAATTGGGATGGATGTGTCGGAGACAGTGAGATTGGCACAGGACAGAGCAGAGTTTAGGGCTGTTGTACATAGGGTCGCTATGAGTCACAAGTGACTTGACGGCACATAACAACAACAACAACAAGTATATCAGGAACCAGATGACCAGAAGACTAGCATGGTGGCATGGCCCGAAACTGGCATCCTTATGATGCTATTTTGTCATTCAAGATGGTCTGCTAAGTGCCAGCCAGACCTCCAATTGTTATTTTGCCTTTGTAATGGACACCTTAGACCTTTGCATAGAATAATGATTATGAATATTAATTATGAACCTCTGTACAAATTAAACAATTTCACTCCCTAGCTTACACTAGGGACTTCAGACACACAAGTGTTTAAAAGATTTCAGTTTGGGCTGTTTTCTTCTTCTCCTTTACATTTATTATTTTGGAAACTGATTTGTTTAGCTCAGACCCTGTTCAAAAAAGTCATTAAAAAAAAGCCAAATAGTGTGTTCACTCTTCCCTCCCATGTGATCAAATGGTAGGTCTGCCTATGGTTAAGACAATAAAGCATTTCTTTACATTAAAGCTTTTACTTTAAATAGGGAGCTTTGATGACCTGGTGGGTAAGGAGTTCACTGCTAACCTGACGGCACGCAGTTCAAATCCACCTGTGGCTCCACTGGAGAAAGATAGGCAATCTCTTCCTATGCAATCTATAGCTTCTGAAAACCCACTGGAAGTCAGCTATGAGTTGGTTCAGTCTTGTTGGCAATAAGTGAGTGTGTTTTAAATAAAGGGCAGAAGCAGGAAGGAGGAACTCTGGTTAATGAATATGGAACTGAGGATCCAGTGACTGGAATTATCAGCGTGAACTAACAAGCGTAGGACCACACCTCGGATCCCAGATGGATGCCAGGTGCCCGGTAAGCAATATTAGGAAGAAGCAGACTTGAACATCTGCCTTCTCAGGGAATATTAAAAGAAAAGAAATAAAAATGTGATGACTGAGGTTCAAGAATTTTTTTTTGCCACACAATTTTCAAAAGCAAAGAACAGGGAACAATCTGTTTTGCCTGACAATAGAAGAACGGCTGAATTAGATAATAACAGAGGATACTGCACAACCAATAAAAAGAGCTATGTGGACCAGAAATGTGATCATAATATATTAAGTGAAAAAATGCTACTACAGAAAAAAGAGTGTATATATCTCATAAAGTCACCAACCCCCTTTATGTGTTGTATAAACAAAGGAATAAAAGAAAAACTATTGGAAACTGCATGTTTATTTGTTCCTTCTCACCACCTCAGCAGACTTAGGATCACAACAAGGGTGGGGAAGACTGTGGATGTTTCCGTCCAGTGAGAGTGTGTGGGAGCTCACAGTCAAGGAATATGTTCAATTCTGTATCAGGGTGCTCCACCTAAATGAAATCTCTCTGCTTATCATCACATTGTTTTCAATACCACCTTAGTGAAGGGAGAGAAGGATAATCACCTTTATATTCCAGTCATTATTTCCTGTTCCTTCAACCCTTTGAAAGTCACTGCCACTTAGAAATCAAACTCATCTCTGTAGACCATTTTACTGGGTGCTATATATCTGCTCCTAGACAAGCATCTATTACATTTGGCAGGTGAGTGAAATGCCACCTGAGCAGTCTGCTGGTTGTGACCATTTATCTTAGCAAATATTGCTCACCAGTCATGGTCCAAGATCCTTCATGCATAGAGATTAGAATTTTAAAACACCTCTTTCTTGTGAGAAATGAGTCTCTGTGCAAGAAGGGGTAGAAAGATTATATAATGGGATACACGCTGATATTGAGAATAGTACAGGAATGTGCAGTGTTCACCTTGCGGTATATCAGATCACTAGGAGTCAGAATCGACTCAGTAGCTGTTAAGAACAACAATAACAAGAACTACAACAGTCTTCTCCAGCTCTGTGACCTAGAGCAAAGGGCTAAACTTCTCTGAGGCTCAGTTTCTGTAGCTGTAGGGCAAAGCTAATGACTCCTATCTGATGTATTTCTAGATTCTTGAATCACAAAATAGTTGTGAGAGAGCTTTTGTAAAGCAGAAGATAATGTTGACACATAAAGGAAAGAAAATCACCGTACAAAAACTGACACTGGGAAGAAGGAAAGTATGGAAAGTATGCGGCACAATGCCTGGCACTTGTCTGTCACTTGGTAAATGGGAGACGTAGTTCTGATTAACAGTAAAAGTGTGAGCACAGCACCCATTTCTAGAAAAATATAGAAAATGCACTTGTTAGCAGAAAAGATAAAAGAAATCAAAGTACACATTAGGTCACATGGGTGGGTTTACCTAGTTTAAACTGTTGCTACATTCCATCAAGTGGGAACCCACTTATACCCCTACACTGGGTTTTCAGAGGGAGTACACTGCACAGAAGAAGACTGCCTATTTTTTTCCAACAGAACAGCTGGAGGATTCAAATCATGTGCCTTTAAGCTGGCAGAGCAACTCCTCACCACCACGCCACCAGTGCTTCCTAAATGGTATGGCCATTTAGGGAGTTCTGGTGGTGCCATCTATCGGAAGCTGCACCACTAAGCCAAAGGCAGCACCTCTCTAGCAGTTCAAATCCATCCGCTGCTCCACAGGAAAAAGACAGACAATCTCTCATGCAATTTACAACCCTGGCAATCTTCTGGAAGGTTAGCTAGGAGTTGGTCCCAATTCAGCAATGAGAGTGAGTGATATGCCCATTTGATTTTAAGGTGACAGCCAGCCATTTGTGCTTGTAAGCTATTTATCTCCACAATTTCAATTTAAGGGCTGAATTCACTAAAATGTGTTTTTAAAGCTATAGAAAATAAGCGACTTTGAGAAAGCTTATTGGTTGCCATTTTCTTTTCAGGTTTATGAGCATCTTTAAATCTCAATATTAGGTCCAATGGATCAATAGCTGTAATTTTGTAAGAGATGCCATTGTTCGAAAAGGAGTCATTTCATTTCAAAGGAGAGCTGATTGAAGTCTCCTAAAAAAATCAGTGATACTTCAAAGAAACCTGGAGTTTTTCCTTTCCCAGCTCACAAATCATCTAGCCCCTCCACCCTCCACCCCTCCAAGTACCTCACTAACAACCTTGTCAAAGCAGGAGTCTGCATCATTCGTGTATCCTGAGTACCTCTGGGTGCTAATCTTACACTGAAGTACTCCATTATAGAAGTGTCAAGCATGCTTACTCCACTACATGAATCATGATAAAAAGGGTAAAAACTGCTAATAAGTACTAAATATGTCTTCTAAGCCTGTCAACTGTTTTAGGAAAGTCTGATAAAACTGTTGTGCATCACGGAGGGGGGCACAGACTCCATAATTCACTACTACCTTCAAAGGGATGGGGGTGGACACTGCCCTCACTATGACCTCAACACGGAACATAAACTCCATTGCTCAGAAACCACAGTCCATAAACTGGTGCTGGATCATTTTCAGGTTTACGACCTGTCCTGCCTCTGGGAGCCATGCTGACATAGTGGTTAGAGTATTCAGACACCAACCAAAAGGTTGGTGGTTCAAACTCATGAGCAGCTGCTCCAAGGAGAACGATGAGTCAGTTAGTTTCCATAAAAGTTCACAGCACTGGAAAATCCTGAGGGTCTGCTGTGACATGTCCTCTCGGGTCACAATGAATTGAAATAAATTCTGTGGCACTGAGTGTTTAGTTTATTTGTTATGTTTCAGGCACTTTTTGCTAGGCAAGAAAAGTGTGTTAATAAGAGCTTCAAAATAGTTCAGTAATTGGCATCTTAAACAAGGACTACATATGTATTACATCTCTACCAAGTTTATTGTCTGTGGTATTTTGTGCAGATAAAGAATACTGAATATATTTTGGTTTGCCAAAGAAGAAACACATTTGCTTTGGAAAATATGCAGGCAGTTGCTCCATAGAGGCAAGGAAGTGAGACTTGGCTTCACACACTTTGCACATGCCATCAGGAGGGAGAAGGACGTCATGCTAGGTAAAGTAGGTGGCCAGCAAAAAGAGGAGGTGAATTGACAGTGACTGCAAAAATGGGCCCTAAGCATGGTAGTGATTCTAAGTATGGCACAGGACTGGGTGGAGTTTATCTTGCATTTTGTACACAGGATCATTATGAGTCAGAACCTAAGCAATGGCACCTAACAATAACAATAACAACAACAACAACGAACAACAGCTGTGCTCAATCTAAGATTGTAGCCAACCATGCTACTCTGAATGCCTTGTACTCAGGACAATCCTGCCAATAATGTTGCTCCCCAAAAGTCCTGCCACAGTCCTTTCTCCTGAACATTTCAGAAGCCTGACTCAGGAGACGGGGTTACTGGCAGGATTGTGGACAGCAACACATATTCAAAGCGACTCAGTGGCCACAATCTTTGGCACGCTTGTTTATTTACTACTTGGGTCAAAATATCACAGGCAGCAGACTTTGTTTACAGAGGCAATTATGCAACTATTTTGAACCAGTTCAAAGCCCTTAGTTAGTTAAAATGATAATAAAAACCCAATAACTAAAGACGGGATCTCAGCACCATTTTCATAATATAAATGATATCACTTAACTAACCACCGACTTGACAAAGACATTTTAATAGACAATTTAATAAACTGACAGAGACACTTTAATAAATAAATAATAAAAATCCTGGTTTCCCCTTAAACATGCTCTTCTGCATCTCCTCAGTCTCTCTGGTGAAAAACTTTGGCATCACCTTTGACACTGTAGTTTCTTTCATAGCCACAGAGCTTGCAATCAAATCATGTTGTCTCTGTCTTCAAAGTACATCCAGAACCTCACCAGCATTTGTTGTTTGCTGTTCTGTTAAATTTTGCTCTTCTTACTGGGATGAGATACTATCTCATAGTTGTTTTGATTTGCATCTCTCTTAGAGCTAGGGATTTGTAACATTTCTTCATGTGTTTGCTCGCCATCTGAATGTCTTCTTTGGTGAAGTGTCTGTTCATATCCTGTGCCCATTTTTCAACTGGGTTATTTACCTTTATCTTGTTGTGGTGCTCAAGTATTTGATAAATTCTAAATATAAGTTCCTTGTCTGACATGCCATTCATTACCAAATATTTTTTCCCAGGCTGTGGCTTCTCTTTTTACCTTGTTGGAGAAGTTTTTGGATGTGCATAGGGATTTGATTCTTAGAAGGTCCCATTCATCTATTTTATCCTCTCCTGCTTGTAGGTTTGTCAGGATGGTTGGAAGACTGTTCATGTTGTATTAGGATTTCTAGAGTTTTTCCAAGCTTTTCTTTAATGAAGTTTATAGTCCTTGGTTTTAGTCTTAGGTCCTTGATGCACTTTGAGATGGTTTTTATGTATGGGGTGAGGTGTGGATTTTTCTTGAGTTTTCTGCAGATAGTTTTCCAATTTTGCCAACACCATTTGTTAAAAAGGCTTTTGTCTCCCCACTTAACTGATTTCATCTCCTTGTCAAAACTCAGTTGACCAGATGAGCTCATATCTGGATTCTCAATTCTATTCCATTGATTTGTGTCTGTCATTGTACCAGTACCATGCTGTCTCCACCACCATGGCAGTGTAGTAGGATTTGAAATCAGGGAGTGAGATGCCTCCTACCTTGTTTCTCGAATCCTTATTCACTGTTGGTGGGAGTGTAAAATGGTGCAACTACTATGGAAGGCAGTATGGCACTTTCCCAAAAAGTTTCAAATAGAAATACCATTTGACCCAGCAATTCCACTACTGGGGATATACCTTAAAGAAACCATAACTGCCACCCAAGCAGATATATACACACCCATGTTTATCACAGCTTTGTTCACAATAGCAAAGAGTTGAAAACAACCCAAGTGCCCATCAACAAATGAATGGATAAAGAAGCTGTGGTATTTTTCACACAATGGAATACTACGAGGCATTGAAAAACAAGAAACTCATGAAATATTATTCAAAGTAGGTGACCCTGGAGGACATTATGCTGAGTGAAGTATCTTAGTCACAGAGGGACAAATACTGCACAGTGTCACTGTTGTAAAGCGGGACTGACATTGGGGTTGGGGGGAGACTGAGAAAAGAGAAATGCACACTGCATTGAAACAGATGAGGGAGAGAACTGTTTAAAAAGGATATATGATTAGTTATTATTATCATGACAGGAGTCCAGAATGATGGCTGCATAGTGTGGACTTGGGAGGAGGGACTGTATAACAATGAAAGAATTTTACTTTTCAAAGAGAAGAGTGAACTGAGGGAGAAGGGTGGAGAGGGAGAAAAGTACAACACTGAATGAATGGAAATCCAAAGTCTCTGTAAACTTTCATGAAAAGTAATTAAAAAAACACACAACCCAAACCCAACAACAAAAAACCCCAAAGCAAAGAACATCCAGAATGCAGCTACTACCCATTCCTCTGTCATTGTCACTGTGGTGAGAGCCACTATCAGCCTTCTCTGTGTTGTTGCAATATGTTCCTAACTAGTATTCTTAGAAACCTAAGAAAGCTTCTTAGAAGCAAGAATGGAGCCTCCCTTGCACTCACTGTGCTACTTTTCCGAGACAGCTGTCAGGAGGCACCAGTCCCTGGGGGATATCGTACTTGGTAAAACAGGCGTTCAGTGCCCAAGAGGAAGCTCTTCACTGACAGGCACTGGCACAGAGACTACAGCAACAGGCTCAAGCCTAAGGGGGAAAGAGCAGCAGGGCCTGCACAGCGTTTCATTCTGGTTTGTGAGTAGCTGCTGAGTCAGAATCTAACACCATCGAGAACAACAAATATGCCTTCTTCCCACCTTCAGTCATCTACAGTCTTAATGTTTCCAGTTTATCTTATTTTTATTGTTACTGTTTAGAATACACATAGCAGTAGTACACTAATTCAACAGTTTATACATGGACAATTGAGTGACAATTATTACATTCTTCAAGTTGTACAGCCATCATAACGCCCCCTTTCCATGTTGCTCCTCTCCCATTAACATAAATTCACTGATCCCTAAGTTTCCCATCTAATCTTTTGAGTCACTGCTGTCAGCCTGATCCCATAAAGACAGATTCTGAAAGAGCATGATGGTTGAAGGCACATATTCTCGACTAGTTAAATTTCACAAAGTCTGGCTCCACAGAGACTCAGGGAGATATTTTTGTCTAAGTTTTAAAGATTATTTTAAATCAAAAGTTTGGGGGACTCACTCAGGCTCAATGGCACCAAATAATACAGATTTTATGAAAATTCAAACTGGTGCATTATTAGTTTTTCCCCATTTTCATCAGGATGCACATATAGAACATTTGATCAAAATGTTCAGTAATGATAGATGGGGACCGTTCAGCTCTTCTAGTCTCATGGCAAAGGAGAGAATTTTTCATAGGTGCAATTAGGTTCATCTTCCATTTCCTCCTCCTGTTGCTGACTGTTCTTTCTCATTTGTTCCAGACAGAGATCAACTGCTGTATACTGGGTGGGCATGCACAAGTTTGTATGCCTCCAAGCACTACGCGATGCACTAGGAGGTTTTGCTGTTAGGTACTAGACAGTCAGCTCCACTTCACAGAGATTCCCCGCAAAACAGAACCAAACGCTGCTGATCCTGTGCCACGTTCACAGTCTCCGCTGGCCGAACCTCAGTGGTGCAACCATGGTGTTAATCCGTTTTGTTCATGGTCTAGGAGGTAATACAGTCAATCCGTAACACAGCATCAAAGCTGATCCTTTTAAAGAGAGACCCAGAACAGGTCACTCTCGGCATCTTCCAGTGGCTTTTCACTGTATGCACAGTAAAAGCCAACGTCCCCACCATGACTGCTGACCACCATTCACCCACCTGTCCAGACTTGTTTCTCATTACTCTTTGACTCGCTGACCTCCAGCTACATGGGCCTCAATTAGCCAAACACAGTGACTTCAGAGCTTTTATATTTGTATCTGCTCTTTCTTCCCCAGTTAACTATTCAGCCCCTCAAGTCTTTGTATCTCTGTTCCTATATTCTCTTATGAGAGAGGCTGCCCCTGACTATTGAAATGGCCCAATTTAATCATTTTCTCTATCCCTTACTTAGCTTTCTTTTTTTCTTATATCACTTATCACCACCTGAAAAGTTCATATATTTATCCATTAGTTGATAGTATGCCTCCGGGTGACCTATTGGTAAGGGGTTGTGCTGCCAACCCAAAGGCATACAGCTTGAATGTGCCAGCTCCTCTGTGGCAGAAGGATGAACAATCTCCTGCCATGTGATTTCTTGCTTTGAAAACTCACTGGTGTGTCAGTTTTAATGAGTCAGTTCCATCTTGACGGTACACAGCAACAGCAACAAACTCTCCTGCCGCGGATAGAGGGACACTGTGTCTATGTTGGGCTGAGACACAAGAGTGTTGTCTTACTGCCAGTAACTGTTGAGTTGGCCCCAAAAGCACGGTGACCTCATGCACACCAGGATCAGACTGTTATGACCTATAGGGTTTTCACAGACTGATTTTTCAAAAGAAGAGCCTCTAGGCTTTTCTTAATCCATCTTAGTTTGAAAGCTTCTCATATAAGTCTCCACTGACAGATGAGTGGTGGCCACTCTGGAGGTGCTTTGGTCTGGAATAGAACCTGGGTCTCTCGTATGGAAGGTAGTCTATTACTACTGAACCACCACTGTGCCTAGGCACATATAATTGCTGTTGTTGCTGTGCACTGTCGAGTCGAACTGACCCATAGCTGACTTTCTGGTGAGTATTTAGAGGCAGTTAATGGCATAGGAGGAGACTGTCTATCCTTCTCCCAAGGAGCAGCTGGTGGGATTCAAATGGCGTGCCTTCAGGACTGCAATGCAGCTTCTTACCACTAGGCTACCAGGGTACTATAATAGAGTATATAACAGACACCGGAATATATAATAGGCACTCAATAAAATATGGGGGACTCACTGGCTATATGACTTGCCATGACTCTTTTAAACAGGTGACCAATAGGTTTGAAATCTCTTCCTAGTGGAGACTTCACAGGAAGGACCATTTCCTGAGCATTTAAGGACCACAAGTCAAACAGAAGCTAACTGCGTGTCAGGTGGGCTATGTATTGGGGATGGAAAATGAGTCCCTAACACGCACACAGTTCTCTTAGAGTACTAGGTTTTATTATCTCTAGATGCAGTAGTGAGGTGACCATGTAGGACTGAAGCCTGACAGCACAGCTTTCCTCACCTACACACAGGGAAGCACAATAGCAATGTTTTGGTCGGGGAACCTTGAGTCATCCAACAGTGGGCCATCATTGATAGGTAACTTCCCTTGTCAAATTACTACTGAGAAGAACTCTCCTTGCTTTACAGGATGTTTCTGCACATTGGACTTTCCTGGCTTTCAAGCCAAAAACAGCATCACTAAGTCCACTTTATAACATGGAGGGGCAGGTATGTCCCTGAAAAAGAGGTCAGTCACCAGAATATTGAGATAAACTCCAGGAGATTCCTTTTCTACAGTTCGCCCTTCATTCTGATTCTACATCTTTTTATCTAGGTGTTTGGATAAACAAATACTTGGCACACTATGATAATAAATCCATTTCCAACTAGAATCTACATTCAGTTTTGCTCTGGGTGTACCTGTGGTACACTGCTACACCTATTTACTCTGTCGATTCCTTTATTTGCTGATCTAGAAAAAGTGAATGATGATCATGATGGTGGCACCTGCCTAGTCTGTTCAGGAGAGCTAGTGGTTTGTGATGTTTTATTTTATTTCTTGTAATGTATACCTGTTGGTTTTGGCAACATGTTAGCTTAACAGAACTGGAAAGCTCTCTGTCCTCCAGGTTTTTAAAGATGAGTTTATGTAGAATTGGGCTTATTTTGTGAATGTTTGGTAGGAGTCAACAGTGAACCAATCAGGGCTTAGAGTTATTTGTGGAAGCTTTTTTTTTTTTTAATCAAACTGTCAACTTCTTTACTATTCTTTAATATTGTTGTTATTAGGTGTTGTCAAATTGAGCATAACTCATAGCAACCCTATAAACAAAAGATCTGAACCCTGTTCTATCCTGCACCATCCTCATACTTCCTGACACACTAGAGTCCACTGCAGCAGTCCCTGTGTCAATCCACCTAATTGAAGGTTTTCCTCTCCTTTGCCAACCCTCCACCCTTCCCAGCATTATGTTCCTCTCCAAGGAATAGCACCTTCTAACAACATGCCCAAAGTATGTGAGGAGAAGCCTCATCATTCTTGTCTCCAAAGAGTATTCTAGCTGCACCCTCTCCAAGACATAGCTGTTCATTCTCTTGGCCATCCATGGGCTGTTCAGTGCTCTTCTCCAACACCACAGCACAAAGGCATTAATTATTTTTCTGTCATCCTTATTCATTATTCAGCTCTTGGATGCATAGCGAGTAAATGGAAAGACTATGGCCTGAATCAGATGCACCTTAAGTCTTCAAACTGACATCAGTACTCCTCAATAATTTGGAAAGGTCCCTAACTGCTGTTTTTCCCAGTGCAATGTGTCTCCTTGTTTCCTGACTGCTGGTACCAAGGGTGATAATTATAGACCCTAGCAAGATAAAGCTGTTGATAGTTTCAACCTCCTCTCCACCTATCATGACCCTGCCTATCGGTCCATCAGTAAGAATCTTTATTTTCCTGACATTGAGAAGCAATCCATACTGAAAGCTTCATTCCTTGATCTTCTGCAACAGGTGCTTCAAGTCCTCCTCACTTTCAGCAAGCATGGATCAGGCTAATTCTTCTTGAGTGAGTTTTGGTAGTTTGTCTTTAAAGAAATTTGCCATTTTAAGTTGTTGGATCTACAGGTATAAAGGTATTCAGACAATTCCTTTATTATTCTCTTACAGCTAAAGAATCTATAGTCATGACACTTCTTTCATTGATGATATTGGCCATTTGTGTGTCTTTTTTTTTTTTCTTAATCAGGTTAACTTGAGGTTAACCAATAATTAATAATTAATTACTTCAAAGAACCAGCTTCTGTTTTCAACAATTTTCTTTAATGTTCTTGTTTTATACTTCATTGATCTCTGCTTTGATCCTCTAAAAATTTCCTTTCTCTAATTTCTAAAGGTAGAAGCTGAGGTCAATTTGAGGTCTTTCTTCTTTTCTAAGTCTCTAAGTTTTCCCCCAAGCACTGCTTCTGTGGTATCCCACAAAAATTCTGATATATTTTATTTTCATTTTCATTCAGCTCAAAATACTTTTTAATTCCCCTTTTTATTTTTCCTTTGATTCATCTGTTATTCAGAAGTCAGTTATAAAGAGATCTTTCTATTACTGATTTCTAATTGAATCTCATCATAGTCAGTGGATATACTTGTGCCACTTGAAATATATTTCTGTCCCTAAATATGTTCTGTCTTGGTAAATGTTCCATATGCATCTAAAAATAACTTATATCTTGTTGTTAGTGGTAGAGTATTCTTCAAAGATCAACGACATCAGGCTGGCTAATAGTGCTGTTTCAATCTACTATATTATTACAGATTTTCTATTTATTTGTACTAGCGATTATTAAGAGAGAGGTATAACTATAGCTATGCCCACTCCTCTTTGTCTATCAGGTTTTGCTTCAAATGCTAAGAGAAAGGACTGGTTCTTCCTGGAGACGGCGAGACCAGGCTGCTCCATGGAGGCAAGGTTTCTGAAGCTTTGTCTGACATACTTTGGACATGTTGCAAGGAGGGACCAGTCCTTGGAGAGGGATGTCATGCTTGGGAGGGTGGAGGGACAGTACAAGAGAGGGAGACCCTTGATGAGATGGATTGATTCAGTGATTGGGGTAATGGGGTGTGTCAGAGACAAGATTTGAACAGGATAGAGCAGGGTTTAGGGCTGTTGTACACAGGGTAGCTATGAGTTGCTGGTGACTTGATGGCACATAATAACAACAACATTTTAAAAACACTACTGTTAAGTGTATATACGTTTAGGACTGTTATACTCTAAAGGAGAAGAGAAAAATAACCTCTTTATCATTTGAAATAAACCTTTGTTATTTCTGGTAATATTCTTTGTTCTGAAATATAGTTTGATCATTATAACAAATTTAGCTTTCTTTAGACAAGTGTGTTATAGTGATAAATCTTTTCTTTTAATCTATTTGTGTCTTTACACTTAATGTTTATTTCTGGCCTACAGCATATATGTGGGTCTTGCATTTTATGCAGTGTGATAATCTGCTTTTTAAGGATGATTAAATTACTCATATTCAATACAGTATTAACATAGTTAAGTTAAATGTTATCATCTTGGTATTTACCTTGTAAATGTAATTTCTGATTTTGTTCCCCTTTTCTTTTTTTGAATTAACTGAGCACTCTCCATTATTCCACTTTATCTCCTCTGCCAATTTATTCAACCACCGTCTGTAGGTCTGTTATACTGTAGTGGTGATCAAGTTGCTATGATGCTGGGACCTATGCTGCCAGTACTTCAAATAGCAGTACAGTTACCTACTCAGTGCAGCTCACAGACTGAAGCCGACTGGGAAAAAAGAGCTGGTGAACTACTTCTCAGAATTAATCAGTGAAAGCCCTCTGATCATGAAGAAATACAGGCAAATACAGTGCTGGAAGATAAGCCCCTCAAGGCACTCAAACATACTAATGTTCATGAGTATGACATAAGATCAGGCAATGCTTCCTTTGTTCTGTTACATGAGTTTGCCTGACTTGGAGCCCACTGAGAGCAACTCTATGATGTACATCTTGGACTTTCAGTACACACTACCTTTAGATGATATTACCGTTCACATTCTCAATTCTTCTTTCCAACCTAAATGCTGGGAAATATTTTACTTTTCCATATGTTTTTTAAATCCAAAATATGTTCATTATTTGTTGTGACACAATCACTTATTTCTTAAAGAGATCTGAATAATATGAAGAAAATGGGAACTGTCTGGATTACCCGTGTGTTAGTAGTTGTTGTTGTTGGGTATGAATGAGTCTGTATGGACTTATAGCGACCCAGTGTATAACAGGTCAGAATCTTGTCCAATCTGGAACCATCCTCACAATCCCCCCATGCTTAAGCTCATTATTGCAGCCATGGTGTTAATACATCTCACTGAGGGTCTTCTTCTCCTTTGCTGACTCTCTATTTTTCTAACCAGGTCTTCCTCAAGTAGATGAAATGAAATTTCGCCATTCTTGCCTCTGAGGAATACTCTGGCTGCACTTTTCCCAAGACAGAATTGTTTTGTTTTGTTTTGGGGGCAGCTTATGATTTATTCAATACTCTGAGCCAACACCACAATTCAATAGCATTAATTCTTCTTCGATCTTCCTTATGCATTGTTCAACTTTCACATACATATGAAGCAGCTGAAAATATTATGGCCCAAAAAACAGAAGGATCATGTGCATCTTAGTCTTTAAAGTGACATCTGTGCTTTTCACCATATTAGAAAGGTCTTTGCTCAATGCTGTGAGTTGATTGCTACTTACCTACAGTTACCATAATTATCCAGTGATCTGCTTTCTCTATGAAGATAGAGCACCATTTTCCTCCAGTCTTCCCATAACATTACTTGACCACTTGTGTCTTTATTTTGCCTTCATTTTGAAAAATATTTTCACTGAGTATAATTCCAGGTTGACAGGCATTTTTCCTTAATACTCCAAAAACATTGCCATATTGTTGTCTCCCTTGCATTGTTTTTTAAGAGACTTCTTCAGCCATTTTTATCTTTGCTCCTCTGTATATAACATGTCTTATTATTTATTTGGCTGCTTTAAATTTTTTTTTCTCTCTCCATCTTCTTTTCAGCATTATGATTATAATGTGTTTTGGTATTGTTTCCTTCAAATTTCTCAAGGTTGGGATTTATTGAGTTTTGGGAAAAGTTCTATTTTTCTCTCTTCCTTCTCAAGAGACTTCAATTGCATGACTACTAAACTGCTTAAAATTCTCCCACAGTCCACAGCTACTCTTTTCTCTTTTTTGTGCTTTATGCAGGATGATTTCTTTTGTGTCTCTCCAAGATCACTAGTCCCTCCCGTGAAAGAACTAATCTGTTATTAATTCCACCTCCATCTTTTCCCTACTACTTGTCTGCCAGTTTGGGGTACAGTGGTGGCTTGTAAGTTGCTGTGATGCTAGTTGCTATGCCACTAGTATTTGAAACACCAGACGGAAGGGAGATCTGTTGGCCTAGTGGCAAGAAGCTGCCACACATTCCCTAAGGTGCCCATTCAAACCCATGAGATGCTCCGTTGGAGAAGGGGCAGTCTCTTTCTGTGCCAGTTGGATCTGACTCAACAGTACACAACAAGAAAATAAAACAAAAAATCAGATGGGCCACTCAGGATGAATAAGTTCTAGTGGAACATCAAGATTAAGAAGGATTGGGAAGCATGATCTTTGGAAAAAATATCAGTGAAAACCTTATGAATACCAACCGGATACTGTCTGATATAGTGCAGGAAAATGAACCCCTCACATTGGATAACCCTCAAAATACAAGTGGGATACAGATGCCTCTTCAAACTAGTTAACCTTAACGACCTGAACGGAGACCTTCGTTTGTAGGTATGTCATAACTTTAAATGAGAAGACAGTTGTAAGCTGCATTATTATTTGGAATGTGAAATTTGTCAAGTATGAATCTAGAAAAATAGAAGTTTTAAAAACTAAACTGAAACACTTGAAGATTAATATCCTATGTATTAGCAAATTGAAACACACTGCTATTGACCATTCTGAATTACACAATTTTATGGTTTATTATGCCAGGAACGACAAATTGAAGAGGAATAAAGTCACACTCATTGTCAAAAGAGTATTTCAAGATTTATCCTGGAGTATAACTCTGGATAGTGATAGGACAATATCTATATATCTACAAGGGAGCTGAGTTATTATTCAACTTTATGCACTAGCAATTAATGCAGAAAAAAATGCAGAAATTAAGTAGTTTTACCAACTCTGAAGACTGAAATAAATCAAACATGCAATCAAGGTGCACTGATAATTACTAGTGATTGAAAAGAAAATATTTGGGAAAAAAGGAATCAGTAAGTAAAAAATATGGTCTTTCTGTTACAAACAACATTGGGGATACAGGATAAAACTGGCAAGACTAATGACTTGCTCATTGGAGATATTTTGTTAAATAGCTACTCTACACATGGACCTCAACCAATGGAGAAGCCTTCTATCACCAACCAGAACAAGTTCAAGGGCAACTGCGGAAGCAAGTATCAATTGTTATTCAAGGTCAATGTGATTCCAAAGAAAAGAAAAACAAGTAAAAATAAAATAAAGGTCCAAAATAGGACTTTGAGTACATTCTACTTGAATTTAGAGGTAATCTCACAAATATATGTGATGCATTGAATGCTAACAACTGAAAACCAGATGAATTGTGGGATGACATCAAGGATATCACAAATGAAGACAGCAAAAGTTCATTAAAAAGATAGGAAAGAAAAACAGAGTAAAATGATTGTCAGAAAACAATAAAATCTGTTCTGGAAAGTAGAGTATCTAAGATGAATGGAAGAAATGATGATATGAAATTGAAGATTTCAAAGGATGGTTTGAGAAAACAACCAGTAAAGTATAATAAAATGTACACAGATTTGAGGTTAAAAAGGGGAAAGAGAAGTACATGCTTGTTATATTTCACACTGAAAAAAATGGAAGAACAAATTCAAGCCTCAAGTTTCAATACTGAAGGTTTCAATGGGCAAACTTATTTGATGACACAAGAACCATCAAAGAAGACAGATGGAATACAACAGAATCACTGTATTAAGAAGAAGTGGTCAACATTTCCCCACTTGAAGATGAAGCATATGATCATAATGGATGGTATTGAAGAAAGAAGTCAAAGCTGCACTGAAGACAATGGTGAAACACAAGCCTGCAGGAACTGACGAAATACTGAGGACTTCAGCAAATGGATGCAGCACTACATGTGCTCACGTCTCTTTGTCAAGAAACTTGAAAGACAGGTATCTGGCCAGCCATCTGGGAGAGATCTTTATCTTTGCCCATTCTATAGCCCAAGAAAAATCCAGAAATTACCAAACAGTAAGTTAATTAACAGGGGTGGGCAGCAACATTGAATGTATTGGTCATTTTTATAACTGGAAAAATTACTTTCATCTGCTGTTTTCTGTGGAATGCTTGTCTGTCAGGTACTATTATATATATATATTTAAAGATTAAGACAGACTAGGAAGAAGGATTGGCCATCCACTTCTGAAATGACAGGGCTTCGAAAACCCTATGTACAATAGAGCACACTTAGACTATCATTTGGACTAACAGACATGGCAATTGAAACTGAGATCTTAGAAATGGGAACACAAAGAAAGAGGAATAGCTGTAAAGAGACACTAGTGATTGGAACATGGAATGCGAGAAGCATGAATGTAGGAAAACTGGACATTATTAAGAAAGAAATGGAACGCATAAACATTGACATACTAGGTATTGGCGAAATGAGATGACTTGGCATGGGACATTTGAATCAGATGACCATATGATTTACTATGCTGGGAAGAAAAGGTGAGAAAAAATGGGGTTAGTTTCATAATTAAAAAAGTAATTTCTAGATCTATCCTGTAATACAATGTGGAGAGCGACAGGATAATATCCATACGTATACAAGGAAGTCCAGTGAATACTACTATCATTCAAATATACGGACCAACACCTAGAGCCAAAGAGGAGGAAATAGAAGATTTCTATCAACTTTTGCAGTCAGAAATTGATCAAACATGCAATCAGGATGCGTTGATAATAATGGGAGACGGGAATGTAAACGTTGGGAACAGGGAAGAAGGATCAGTAGCTGGAAAACACGGGCTCGGTGAGAGAAATGAGGCTGGAGAGAGAATGATAGAGTTCTGCACATTCAATGATTTATTCATTGCAAATACCTTTTATAAGAAACATAAACACAGGCTATACACACGGATTTCACCTGATAGTATGCATAGGAATCAAATAGATTACATTTGTGGAAAGATTCACTGGAGAAGCTCAATATCAGCAGTGAAAACCAGGCCAGGTGCTGATTGTGGGACAGACCACCAACTACTCATATGCAAGTTCAAGCTGAAGTTAAGGAAAATTAAATCAAGTCCACGGGAACCAAAGTTTGACCTTAAGTCTGTCCCACTAGAATTTCAAAACCTTCTCAGGAACAGGTTTGAGGCCTTGAGCACCAAAAAATGTAGACCAAATGAGCTCTGGGAGGATATCAAGAACATTGTCCATGAAGAATGCAAAAGATCAGTACAAAGGCTGAAGAAGAAGAAAAGACCAAGATGGATGTCAGATGAGACTCTGAGTATTGCATT
>NW_006399899.1:4232626-4234012 GCF_000299155.1 Elephantulus edwardii
TACTGGAGACTAAGGTGCACCTGATCGGGCTATAGTCTTCGCAATTATGTGCTATGCGTCAGAGAGTTGGACAGTGAATAGGGAGAGAATTGATGCCTTTGAGCTGTGGTGCTGGAGAACAGTGTTGAATATAGCATGGACTGCTAGGAGAACAAACAGGTTTGTCCTGGAGAAGGTGAAGCCAGAATGCTCCTGGGAGTCAAGAATTCTGAAGCTTTGTCTGACATACTTTGGGGATGTTGCAAGGAGGGACTGGTCCTTGGAGAGGGACATCATGTTTGGCAGAGTGGATGGACAGCGCAGGAGAGGAAGACCATCAACGAGATGGATCGATTGTGTGACTGCAGTGGTGGGAATGAGTGCGTTTGAGATGGCTAGGTTGGTACAGAATAGAATGAAGTTTAGAGCTCTTGTACATAGGGTCGCTATGAGTCGCCAGCGACTCAATGGCACATAACAACAACAGGCTAATTAACAGTGTTGTTGTTGTTGTTAAGTGCCTTCCAGTTGTAAGAGACTCATAGCAACCCTATAAACAAGCAAGTCCTTGACAGTTGCAGTTGCGTGACTTTCATCCTTGCTCCAAGTTTGTAGGGTTTCCCTGGAGGCAAGCTATTTTACAGAAGTGGATGTCACTACTGCTTCCAAACTTGCTTTAACCAGGGAGTGCCACCAAACATTGTCTTCCATGGGTAACCATTATTGCATTTGACACATCAGTGTCACAGTGTTCAGCTTCACAGCAACCACAAGTTGCCTCTGTACAGCAAGTGGACACACCAGAGCTATATGACCTAGGAGAATGTTTAACCAGAAACAATTAAACACAGGCCTTAGGGCCGCAGATTAGAGTCACCCACCTGTGGCTTGGTAACATCGCTTTTGGTCCAATAGGCCAACTGGTCTCTATGTTGTTAAGTGCCGTCGAGTCATAGGTGACCCATAGCAACCCTATGAACAGAAGTCCTCAACACTTGCATGACTTCCATCCTTTCTTCGCATTCGTAGGGTTTCCCAAGGCAAGCTATTTATGGAAGTGGATGCCACTCCTACTTCCAAGCTTGTGTTAGCCACGGAGCACCACCAAACACTGTCTGCCATAGGTAACCACTATCACATTTGACATAATTAACAATAGGTTAATATTATATACAAGTAATGTTTTCTTGAAGACCATTTTAAAATGACTAGAGTTCATATCAGTAGGAAACTGCCAGAAATTTAAGTTGGATTCAGAAGAGGACATGGAACAATGGATATCATTGTTGCTTTCAGATGGATCTTAGCTTGCTGTTACATTTGTTAAGTGCCATCGAATCTACTGATTCACAACGACCTTATATACAACAGCTCTGAAGCCTGCCCTATCTTGAGCCAGTCTCACTG
>NW_006399899.1:4234617-4238773 GCF_000299155.1 Elephantulus edwardii
CCCACCGCCTGCAGGTTTGGGTTTCCTTGAACAGGCCAGAGAATAAGATCACAGATAGAATGGATTGTTGAAAGTCACTGTGAGTTGTCTACTTGATAACACTTAACAGTGGCAGCATGTCCAAGAGGACCAACATCCTAAATGCACCACATATTTTTACCTGTTGAATGCTTCTGCCAAAAGCTGTTTATACCTGGGGGGAGTCTGTTCACAACTCTCTGGTTCCCTTTGCCATTTATAAAGGGGGAGGGCAGTGACACCTACTTCAAATTACAGTACAACTACTTATGGGGGTAAAAGTGGCAGTGCTGGAATTGGGGACGCTGTCCCTGGCCACATAGTCTTCGGTCAGGTGAGGGGTCCAGATTGGGGTGGGGGAAATTCAAGTGGGGGTGTACCAGCCAGCTCCTGGGGGGTGTTGCCCTGCTCAGGGTGGCCCGTCTTCAGCCCCTGGCTTGGGGTGGGCTACCTTCGGCCCTCTGCTCAGGGTGGGTCGTCTTGGTTCGGGGCGGACCCTCATGGCCCTTGGCTGGGGTCAGGCCGTCTTCAGCCCTCTGCTCAGGGTGAGCTGTCTTCAGCCCCTGGCTTGGGGTGAGCCGTGAGCCGTCACAGCCCTCAGGGTGAGCTCCTCAGTCCCCAGGTTGTGCCATCTGACCCCCGGGTAGAAAAAAAATGCCTAGGGTATTTAGAGAATTTTATCTAGGCTACTTTCCGCCACCCTCTTCCCCAGTAAACCTGAAAGTAATACCCCCAAAGCCCTTCTATTTGTAACTCAAAAGTTTGTTCTCTCTAGGTTTGCTCCCTTTCCTATAGGTAACCTTAAAACAGAGTTTTACTCCAGACCTGACCCTGAACCCAGTGCCAGTGACAAAAAGGAAATGCAGCTGCCATCTAAGGAAGCAAAGGAGGATGGAGCCTCTGGGTTCAACCAGCCATCCCCACTGGACCCACCTGGGAAAACACTTTGCAGTCCAGAGGGGAGAAAATGTCAGGAAAATATCTTCTAACAGAACAGGAAAGCAAGCAGCTTTAACCAAAGCCCACCAGTAAGTGTCCTCCCTTTCGCCCTTCACATCAATGCCCCTGTTCAGCATGAAGAAGCCAGAGAGTCTGCATCCAGTTCCCAAATCAATAAGACAGTTGGTTTACTCACCATTGGAATACGTTTACCATTCCCCTATAGCATCTGGTCCCCACTGGATCCTTTTCATTTCCTTCACCTGCTCTCCCCACCAACCAAATTGTGAAGCTCTGCAACTGCACCCCTGCAATTTTCATCCCTGCCCATTCTCACTCTTCTGCCCCCGACCCTCACCTCCTTGTACCCCCAATATGTTTTTCTCAATTAAAAAAAAATCCTAATCTCCAAGGAGAGATTTGGTTCACCCTCTCCAACACAGACCCATTTGTTCTCTTGGCAGTCCATGGTATGTTCAAAATTCTTCTCCAGTACCACAACTCAAAGGCATTGATTCTTCTTTTGTCATCCTTAAACACTGCCCAGTTCTCTGATGCATAGCAAGTAATTGCAAAGACCATGGAGTGAATCAGGCACACCTTAGTCTCTAGACTGACATCTTTGCCTCTCTGTACTCCGGAGAAAATCTTAGCTAAAACAAGGAAATCGCAGAAAGATATCGACTGCACAAAGGAATCCACCAATATAGATCATAATGAAATATGGGCAACACTGTGAAGAATAAGAATGCCAGAACACTTAATTGTGACCATGCAGGACCTGTACATACATAAATCAATAATCAGACATTTGATCATGGGAACACGGGAATACGGTATGGTTAAAAATACCAAGAAAGGCGTGCAACAGAGGTGTGTCCTTTCACCATAATTATTAAATTTATATGCTGAGCAAATCGTCTGCAAAGTCGGACAATACTAAGAAGATCACAACATCAATATCAGAGGATGATTCATTAACAATATGTAATAGCCGGATGACACAATCTTACTTGCTGAAAGCAAGGAGGACTAGGAGCACTTACTGAAAAAGAGAAAAGGCTACAGTCTTCCATACGGGTTACATCTGGATGTCACACACTCTCACTCACTGTTGCTGATTTTGAACTGACTCATAGCTTAGTCTCCAGCAGGTTTCTGAGGCTGCAAATGGCACAGGAGGGAGCTCAGGTGGCCCAGAGGGAAGGATTTGTGCTGTCACCCCAAAGAAAGGCATGGAGTTCAAACTCAACAGCTGATCCGTGGAAGGAAGACAGTCCATTTCCTCTGTGTGACTTACAAGCCTCTGAAAACCTGCTGGACGGTCAGTTATGAGTCGGTTCTAGCTTAATGGCACATAACAAGTTGTTTGTCAAGAGACTGCCCATCTTTCTTCTGCAGAGTGGCTGATGGATCTGAACAGTCAGAGCTCACGGCACCACCTGTGAGTTAGTAACACAACTCTCCACACACCAGGCCACCCGAGCTCCCTATCTCAACATCACGGAAACACAACTCCTCACAATGGCACTAATAAGGAACATCCTCAATAATGGAGAAACGACTGAGGCTGCTAAGGATTTCATTTTACTTGGTTCCATAAGCGACACTCATGGAACTATCAAATCTACTGCCAATGACCTCTCTGAGGGTTAAAAAGCAAAAATGTCACTTTGAGGGCTAATGTGTACCTGACCCACGGCATTGTACTTTCAATTGCTTTATATGTGTGTGAAAGCTGAGCAAGAAAAAGGAAGACTGAAAAACTGATTTTTTTTAATCATGGTTTTTGGTGAAGAATATTAAATATCTGAATATCATGCACTGCCAAAAGAAAACAAAAATCTCTCGTAGAGGAAGTATAATCAGAATCTTCTTTTAAAGGGAGGTCGATGACTATCTCACATATTTTGGACATGTTATCAGGAAGGATCCGTACCTGAGGAAGGCATCTTTCATTATGTATAATAAAAGAGTCAGTGAAAAAGAGGAAGATCTTTAATGAAATGTAGTGTCACAGTGGTGGCAACAATGGGCTCAAACAGAAATGATTCTGAGGATGGCTCGGGCCCAGGATGTGTTTCACTCTGTTGTATATGTTTTAGTTGATAGGTGCTGTCGAGGTGACTAGGATGCATAGTGATCCTATGATCAACAGAGTGAAATCTGCCCTGTGCTGTGCCATCCTCACCATCTCCACCACGTGGCAGCCACAGAGCCCAGCCATCTGACTGAGGGCCTTCCTCTCTTGTGCTGTCGACTATTCCACACATGCTGTCTTTTTCCAAGGACTGGCACTTGCTGACAGCATGTTCAATGTATGTGAGATGAAGTTTAACCGTCTCAGCCTCCAAGGAGCATTTCATGCAAGACATTATTTATTTCTTTTCTACCAAAGTTTACCTCTGTAGACAACAGTCACCAAAAATCATAGCCATCTTGATAGCACCTAACAGCAACAGTTTATTTTTAATTTCAGACATTACAGGTTTAATTTCCATAAATTTGAGTTTTTTCTATCTTCCACATCCAAGTTTGATATTTTAAACATATGAAATAAGGGTTGTTATGTCCTTCTCTGCTAATTCTAGTATCTGTGTCAATTCTGAGTTGGTTTTGATTGATTGATTACTCTCCTCATTACGGGTAGTGCTTTCTCACATCTCTATATGGCTTGGTATTCTTAGACTGGGTATTACCTTGCTGGAAGCTGAATATAACTATTTCTATAAATATTCTCCAGCTTTGTTCTGAGATGAAGTCAAGTAACTTGGAAACAATTTGATCCTTTGGGGTCTTGTGATTTTTCTTTCTTTTTTTTTCCTTCTTCCAAGTCTAGAGCACTGTTCACTTTGGAGCTAATTAGTCTAAAATGAGGCAAGCCACAGGAGGCTTGGTGACATAGCAGTTAAAGTTCTCAGCATATAACCAAAAGGTCAGTGGCTCAAACCACCAGCTGCTTAGTGGGGAAAAGATGAGGCAGTCAGCTTCCACAAAGGCTTACATAAAATTGTACAGGACATTTCTACTCCACTTAACAGGGAGTTGAAGACTTGAAAGCACTAAGTTTGGATTTGGTTTGGGAGAAAGCCCATTTTGAATACCCATTTTGAATACTCAATTCCCTGTCAATTACGAAGTTTTCCCATCTGGGTGTGTATAATTCTTAGGGATGATAGAAAGATAATTGATGCCTTTA
>NW_006399899.1:4238958-4244462 GCF_000299155.1 Elephantulus edwardii
AGGAAAACCCTTGATGAGATGGATCGATTCAGTGATTGGGGTACTGAGAGTAGATGTGTTGGAGACAGTGAGGTTGGCACAGGATAGAGCAGGGTTTAGGTCTCCTGTACACAGGGTCGCTATGAGTTGCAGGTGACTCAACAGCATATAACAACTACTACTACTACTCTGATTTATTTACAAAGTTTGAATACATTGTTTTTCACAAAAGATCCTGCCCATTTCCTTCACCCCACCCACCCATCGAATTGTACAACCCTATTATTAACACCATCACCACCTCTTCTATTTCCAGCTTCCCCCCACCCCCAGGTGTACAATTCTTGGTAATTCTTCAGGTGATTCTTTCTCTAGTCTCAGGAGCTTCCTCAAAGGCAGGCGAAGATTAGGACTCTGATGACCATTTGAAGGATCTCACGTTCTTCTCCTTGCTAGTCTTCTCTCTTATGAACACTATCAAGCCTCTTGAATCTCCCTGGATTCTGAGTGTATCTCCTTAAGGAGTATTCTGACTTCTGCCTAGCTTCCCATTCCATGTACTGGGGCTAGGAACTTTTGAGGCAAGCAGGGGCATTTGTAGGGGTAACCAAATCATTGATTAACCAGAAATCACTTCAATAGAACAAGAGAATACTGAATGGTTTAAAATCAAAAGGTGTGATGGTCAGTGTTGTAGCCTTTCTCTGTATCAATTCAATCTGTGTGCTGAACAAACAATCTCAAAAGCAAGCTGGGCTCTATGAGAAAAGTAGCACCAGGTTTGGAGGCAGACTCAACAACAATCTGCATTATGCAGATGACATAACCCTGTTTGCTGAAACTGAGGAGGACCTGAAGCACTTTTTGCAGAAGGTCAAGGACTGCAGCCTTCAATATGGATTGAATCTCAACATCAAGAAAACAAAGATTCTCACCACTGGACTGATTGGCAACATCATGATAGATAGTGAAGAGATTGAGATTGTTAACAGCTTTAGTTTGGTTGGCTCCACAATCACCACTCTTGCTACCAGCAGCCAGGAAATTAAAAGATGAATTGCACTGCTTGCTGAGACCTCTCCAAAGTACTGAAGAGCAATGAGGTCAGTCTAGAGACAAAGATGCTCCTGATACAGGCTATAGTCTTTGCAATTACTTGCTATGCATCAGAGAGCTGGACGCTGACTAGAGATAATAGAAGGAGAATTGATGCCTTTGAGCTGTGGTGCTAGAAAGGACTACTGAATATACCATGGGTTGCTATGCAAGGAGAAAAAACAAGGTTCATCCTAAAGAGGGTGAGACCAGGCTGCTCCTTGGAGACAAGGATTCTGAATCTTCAACAGACATACTTTGGACATGTTGCAAGGAGGGTTCAGTCCTTGGAGAGGGACATCATGCTTGGGAGGGTAAAGGGACACCCCAAGAGGATGTTTCAGTGATTGAGGTAATGGAGGTAGGTGTGCCAGAGACAGTAAGATTGGCACAGGACAGAGCAGGGTTTAGGGTTGTACATAGGGTGACTATGAGTTGCAGGTAACTTGACAGCACAAAACAACAACAACAACAACAACAACAACAACAACAGACTAGTGAGCATGTCTAGGGCTCCATCTGTTATTTGAAACATGTCAACTGATATTCAATTGATTCTTCGTGCCTTATTTTTTGTCAATGCCTTCAATACAATTGAACTTTGGTTTTCATTACCACTGGCTCTTGATCATGTTGTACTTGCTAAAATATTTCAGTTTTTGCAAACTGGTTTTGATAGTGACTCTGTTCCCTCTTTCTTCTTTGAATGCTTCCTGGATAATTCATTATTTAACTCATAGCATCTCTCAATATTACAACTAAAAGTTTGATTTTGTTTGCCTTTTCTTTCTCCTTTTCTCCATTATGATACTTCATTTTGTCTTCTTGAGCTGCCTTTTGAAATCTTCTGTTTGGTTCTTTTACTTTACTATCTCTTCCTTTTGTTTTCGCTTCTTGACACTCCAGTGCAATTTTCAGAGTTTCTTCTGGTATTCATTTAGGGATCTCCCACCCCTCTCGCCCGCTTCCTCCCTCACCACTCTGTAATGACCTTTTGCTCTCTTCATTAATGATATCCTTACTATTAACCCCCAATTCATCTGGTCATCATGTTTCAAGTAATAGATGCATTCCCTGGATGCACTTAACAGCCTATGAGTTGGTGGTGGTGTCAGAAAACAGCACTGAATATCCCATGGATTGCCAAAAGAACAAAGTATTATGTCTCAGAGAAAGTACAGCCAGAGTGCTCCTTAGAGGCAAAGAATGCAAAGCTTCGTCTCACACGCTTTGAGTATGCTGTTAGGAGAGGCTAATCTTTGGAGAGGGACATCATGCTTGGCAAGGTGGAGGATCAGTGAAAGAGAGGAAGACCCTCAACCAGGTGGATTGATACAGTGACTGCTGTGATGGAATCAAGTAAGAAATGATGAATATGGCACAGGATAGGACGGAGTTCAGATCTGTTGTTTATAGGGTCTTATGAGTCATACTTGACAGCACCGAACAACAACAACAACAACAACATGAGTCTGAATTGATTTGAAGGCACCTAATACCAACAACAATGTACTCAAATAGAGGGTCTTATCATTCTTAGAATTGCTATTTCAACAAAGGTTGAATTAAACTTCGTACATAATCAAGTTTTAGCTTTGCAGACATAGTTTCTATTTAATACTGTCATATTCACTGTGGGGTTTTCAAATGTAATACGCCATGATTCCCTCCCTTATTGCTTTTCCTGTGTAACCTGTTGGGGATGTAAACACGCTCAACAGAACACGGGTCTATTTTAATAATATGAGCTTATACATTCCTATGAGGGAATTCAATGCATACCATCTATTAACCATGTTAAGTTAACAAATGGAGAAAACCAAAAGGAGTGTGGAAGCAGGAACCTGGGAGACTTGGGCCTTTAATGCAACAAGGATTCTCTTCAGGTTGGGTCATTAATGAAAGTGGAATCCACAGAACAGAGAAAGCCAGTCAGGACTGTAGACTGTTTACACTTGTACCACAGAGAATCACGACCCCATTGACGGCCAACAGGAAGGCTTTGCAGGTCCCTTCAGTAGTGGGGCTCGGAAGGGGGTGTCATGTGCTGCAGTCAAGCAGGCTGGCAGGGCTCCTCAAAGAGCTGGGAGAGTGTGCCAGCCCACCAGCCGGCTTCTCTTCACACCCTGGGTGGGAGGTGCAGAGGGCAGGTCAGCTTGAGCCAGCTGGCTGCCTCCCATTTGCGAGCCCAGCCAGTCGGGCCAAACTGCCTCGTTTCCTCTCTCTCAGGGTGTACGTGAGCCCCGGTGCTACTCCTCATGGAAGCAAAGGCAGCTGGCACAAACAAACAGCCCCTCGCACTGGCTCTTGACATCCTATTGCCAAAATTCAGTTTGAAGGAATAAAAGGCAAACAAAAACCTCGGCTTCTGCTGAAGCTGTTTAAGTGAAAAGAAACTGGGGGGAGTGAGTGGCTCCACAGCTCTAATTTGCTCACCAGATCCTGCTGTCAAGCTGCAGGAAGGATCCCCCCTGGAAAAACATGGAAAAGCTCTTCAAGACATCTGTCAGCTCATTTCTGAAAAGTTGGCTTCCACAACTGGAGACTTTAGAAACGAAGGGCCTCAGGAATATTGGAGTTAGCAACATTTTTCACTGTAACTTGCTGGCAAGGAAGGATGGTTCCAAGGCATGCCAGGGGCATCCCTAGACTCAACACACAGCCAGCTGGAATGGACACTCTCTGTCGTGATCACGGCCACACATTCCTCTGACAGGCTGCGACAGCCTACAGACCGTTTCTAAGAGCAGTTAGTTCTTCATAATGAGTAAAATTAAATCTATGAACCTATAAAGAAAACCAATGATGTCGAAACGTAGTTCTCAAGATAATTTTTTTAAAGTGAAACAGTAACGCTGTATTCTTTACTAACCCATTTAAAAAGATCTGGTGGTAGTTCTGAGAAGTACTTTTAATTGCAAAGTAGCGATGAGTGTGTGTGGCATTTCAAGATGCAGGGTTCTCCTGCTATCCAAAAGTAGCATTTTCATAAGCTAAAATGGCATAAAGTGAAAAAGCAAGTACCATAAGGAAGTACCAATTTACACATGAAAAAGAAATCTGAGGTTCTCAGACAATCAAAAAATTACCTACCAAATAATACCAAGTAACACACACACAAACGACTAACATTTGGCATCCAAACATCAAGTTCAAAGGTATGTCTTGCACTCGCTTTGGTAGCACATCTACTAAAACTGTAACGATACAGAGAAAATTAGCATGGCCCCCGTGCAAGGAAGACATGCAAATGCATGAAGCATTCCATATTTTTATTTCTGTGAGACACAATAAAAGACCTAAATAAATGGGAAAATGTGCCATGTTCATGGATATTGTTATTGTTGTTGTGTACCATCGAGTTGGAGCCGACCCACAGCTGACCTTCTGGCGGGGTTTCAGATAATTGCAGGGGAGGAGACTGCCCAACCTTCTTCCATGTAAGACTCAATATTGTGAAAATGTTAATCTAACCAAAAGCAATCTATGTGTTCAACACAATCCCAATCCAGACACAAAATTAATTTTTCAAGGAGATCTGAGAGGATGTGGCAAGATAGAAACTCTTAATACACTGCTGGTGGGATTATAAAATAGTATTACCATTATGTAAGGTAGTTTGGTATTTTCTCAAAAAGGTAAACATAGAAATTCCATACGACCTGCCTGTTCTACTTCTTGGAATATATCCTGAGAAAATGAGAATTGAGGCACAAATGAAGACTTCCACGCCAATGTTCATAACAGTGTTATTCACCATCACAAGAACATGGAAGTAGCCCAAATGTCCAACCACAACTAAATGGACTGAGAAATTATGGTGCATTCACATGATGGAATACTACACAGTAGGCAGGAGCAATGATTTTGTAAATCACTACCTAACTTGGGACAGACTGGAGAGCATTATGCTGAGTGAACTAACTCAGTCCTGTAAGGACAAATATTGTATCAAGACCATTATTGTAGAACGTGTATAAGGGTCTGAGGGGAGGAGTGGGGAGGACAGGGGGTGAGAAAGAGGGTTTAATCATAGGGTCACACAATTTGATGGGTGAAGAGAGGTTAAAAAAATGGGAATGATCCAGTGTGAAAAACAAAGTATATGAACTTTGTAAGTAAACCTGTATAAAACAAAAAGTTTATTTAATTTTTCTTTTAAAAAGATATGCTTTTGACGCTGAGATGCTGAGCACAGTTCCTGGCAAGCAGCTTCATGATATCACTGCTCGGGGTACACGCTATCTCTTTAGCAGCTCCTGAGAACCAAACTCTGGAAACAAGTTTTCCTTTTTGTCCTACATCTTTATTGTTGTTGTTGTTATGTGCCATCGAGTCGTTTCTGACTCATAGCGACCCTATGCACAACAGCCCTAAACCCTGCTCTATCCTGCGCCAACCGCACCGCCTCTGACACACCCATCCCGATT
>NW_006399899.1:4247207-4273287 GCF_000299155.1 Elephantulus edwardii
AAAAAACAACAAACAGTCATCAGTAAAAAAAAGAAGAATAGGCAACTTTGAGAACTCACAGAACCCCAGGAGCAGTGGTTGAGGTTAGAATGTAATATCAAATGAACTTCTTTCCTCGCTCCAGAAAGAGGAAACTAGCCCAGAATTCTGAACTCTGTAGGGGGCTAAAAACATAAATTGAGTTTTTTACCCTCGGAGTCAGGTCATAGTTCGGAGTCCTCCAACAGCAGTAATAGCTAAACTTCACTCTCAGACTTGGGTGGAAAAATCTAGGCTTGACGGTGAAGATTGGGAAACAAATTGCACAGCCTGCAGGTAAGCACACCGAGGTCCCTTGCTTGCTGCTTTCCTTCAAAGCAAGAAACCCTCGAGGAAAAAGGCCCAATCCTGGTTTGTGGCACACCTTTTGGGGATAACTCCTAGCTTGGTGACGGTGGGCAAGTGTTCCTCAGGTCCCTGGGTCTTGATTTCCTTATCTACAAAGTAAAGGTGATAAGAATCATACCAGCTCTAGAGGAGATAATGGGGCTGAACACATTTTATAAGCTGCCAAACAAGATCCCAAGGCTAACTCTACTACTTCATTCTGCTGTCTGGGTTCTTACGAGGCATTAAGACCTTTCAGTCTCAGGGGTTAGGAACAAGGATTTTAGAGCCACTCTCTGGATGCAAAGACTGACTTCTCCTCTTAAGAGCTGTGTCATCTCATGTAAACTATGTCACTATTATGTGCCCTAATTCCTGGTTAGTATCTTGTGTTGTAGTGTTGGAGAAGAGCACAGAACATCCCATGGACAGCCAAGAAAACGAATCGATATGTCTTGTAGAGACTGCAGCCAGAGTGCTCTTTGGAGGCAAGAAAGATGAGGCTTTGACTCACATACTTTGGACATGTTGCTAGGAGGTGCTATTCCTTGGAGAGGGACATGATGTTGGGAAGGGTGGAGGGCCATCAAGGCAGATGGATTGATACAGTGACTGCTGCAGTGGGCTCTTGTGTGTCAGGAAGCATGAGGATGGAGCAGGACTGAACAGGGTTCAGATATTTTGTTTATAGGGTCTCTATGAGTCATGCTCAACTCAACAGCACCTAACAACAGCAACAATCTTTGGGATGATGATAATGACGATAACGACAATGATGATGATGATGATGAAACCACCTATCTAATAGTGTTTTAAGAGGTTTAGCTGAGCTCGGGTATTCAAAGCACCTAGAACAGCAGCTCCAATACTCGAGCACACATCATGCTCACCTAGAGGGCTTGTTAAACACTGGCTGGTCCCCCCCAGACACAGGGTTTCTAAGTCAATAGAACTGGACTCAGATCTGAAAATCAGAATTTCTAATAAGCTCCCCAGTGATGCTATGGGTCTTAGAATCATACTTACACCAGGGCTTAAATCAATGCCTGGGGAACTCTGATGATATACTTCAATCCTGAAGACACATGGTTCAAGTTCACCAGCTGCTCCATGTAAGAGGAATGGGCAATCTCCTTTCATGTGATTAAATGTCTCTGAAAACCCACCAGAGGGTCAGCTATGGATCAGTTCAATAGCATACAATAAGTTCCTAACATATATTAGCCATTAATATCTTTCCTTGGTCTCTATTTTCTCAATTCATACGCAAAGCACTTTACCTACCAGGACTGTTCAGTACTGCCTTCAGGTAGCAATGATTAGGATCTCCCATTGCAGTCATGCTTAAGGTGTAGACCCACGATCAAAAACACAAATGAAGGGAGAAATGAACAAGTATCACCCAGGAGTGTGTTAAAAGAACATGGTCTCAAAAAAACCCCTAAACAAGCAAACAAAACAAACAAAAAACCAAAACAAAAAAACCAACAAAAAAACAACGAGGTCTCAATCCTCATCATCTACTGAAGTATGAAATGTTGTTCTGTTTCCGGAATCCACTCGTAGCTGTAAATGACACAGGAGAAGCCTCATCTTCTCACAGAACAACTGGAGATGCTGACCCACCTGCCTTTGCATTGGCAGCGCGCTCCTTATGCACTGGGCCACCAGACCTCCCTGGACTACAGAGACCAGAGAGTCTCCTAAGACTCACAGCAACCCTATGCACAACAGGTTTAGTGTAGAACCGTGCTCTATTCTGCACCTTCTCACTGGCTCTTAAAGGCTGGGGACCACTGTCCCAGTTACTGGGTCACTTCACCATGTTGGAGGTCTTCCTCTCTCTCTCTCACCCTCCATCGTTCGCAGTCTCATGTGCTTTTCCAAAGAATGATCTCCCCTGACAACATGCACAAACTATGTTAGATGAAGTTTCACCATCTGTGCCTCTAAGGAGCACCCTGGTTACATATCCTCCAAGCAGACTTGTTTATTCTTTTGATGTTGATTTGTTGTTCTTTTTAGTTTATTTGAATAGAGATTTTACTGAAAATTTATAGAGAACTTGAGTTCCCATTCATTCATTGTTGCACTTGATGCTGTTGTTGTTGTGTGCTGCTGAGAAGGAACCAATCCACAGCTGACCCTCCAGTGGGCTCTCAGAGGTAATAAATCACACGGGAGGAGACTGCCCATCCTTCTCCAGAGGAGCAGCTAGTGGATTTGAATCACATGCTTTTGGGATTGCAGAGCAGCTTCTTACCATTAGACCAGGAAACTTTTCTTGTCCTTTGACAGTGTGTGGGATTTTTCAGTACTCTTCTACAACACCACTGTTTGGAGTACTGTTTATTGCTGTTTCCTGTACAAAATCGAGGACTGCAGACTTCAATATGGATTGCATCTTAATATCAGGGAAACAAATATCCTCACCAGCTGGACAATAGACAGCATCATGATATATGGAGAAAAGACCACAGTTGTTAATGATTTTATCTCATTTGAATCCACAGTAAACGTCCTTGTCACCAGCAATCAAAGACAAGTTGCAGTGGGAAAATCTGGTGATGTCCACCTAAAGACTAAAGCGGGCCTGATGCAAGCCACAGTCTCCTCAATTGCTCGCTAGGCATCTGAGAGATGACAATGACTAGAGATAAGAGAAGACCTGATGCCTTTGAGTTGTGGTGCTGAAGAACAGTACTGAATGGCCAGCCAAGACAACAACCAGGTCTGTCCTGGAAATGGTGAAGTGAAGTTGCTTCTCGTAAGCAAGGAGTTTGAAACTCTGTCTTACATATTTTAAGCATGTGTCTTAGAGGGACCAGTTTTTGGAGAAGGACATCAGGCTTAGAAGGTGAACACAATCAAGGAAGACCCTAGATTAAATGGATTGGCATAGGACTGTGGCAATGGGGTGAGGTGTGTCAGAAATGGTAAGGTTGGCTCAGGATGGGCCAAAGCTCAGAATCATTGTTCATAGGGTTGCTATAAGTCATAGTTGACTCAACAACACAAAACAACAACAACTCCAACACCACTACTCAAAGGTATTACTTTTCTCCTGTGAACTTATTCATTGTCCATTGTACTTTAAGGTACACGGCTTAGATCAGGAACACCTTAGTCTTTAAACTGGCACCCTTGCTCTTAAGGACTTTGGAGAGTTCCATGACAGCATATTTTACCAATGTAACATGTTCTTGATTTCTTGACTATTGTCATCCTCAGTGATGATTGTGGATCCAGGTAAAATGAAATCACTGACAACTTCGGTCTTTTCTCCATCTATCACAATGTTGCCTATTGGTCCAGTGAAGAGGGATTTTTGTTTTTCTGATCATGAGATATAATCCATACTCAAGGCTGCAGTTTCTTGTTTTGTTTTTTTTATCTTCAGCAGTAAGTACTTAAAGTCCTCTTTATTGTCACGTTGTTATAGTCTTCTAGGTAATTCTAATGCACACCATTCTAACGCAAACCCCTTGCTCTTCTGGAAAATCCTAACCAAGACCACCACAATCTTGGTGTCACAGACATGGCAGCTTAAAGTCCATGCTTAAAGTCCAAAGTATAAGGGAGCTCTGGTGGCCTAGTGGCAAGAAGCTGTGCTGCAATCCAGAAGGCGCATGGTTCAAATCCACCAGATGGAGGAGGGGCACTCTTCTCCTGTACAAGTCAGATCTGATTCAATGGTACATGCACAAATAAATAAATAATTTTAAAAAATTAAAGTCCAAAGTATAGGTTTTGGTTCAACTAGAGTCCAAAACCCAACTCAGTTTCTTTTCACTGCTTAACCTTAAGCTAGTTACAAAACTTCATCAAAAAACCTTCATCAAGCATCAGCTTCTTCAACTGTAAAGCGGGCACTGCTATAGAACCTTGGGAGAATTAACTGAGATGATCCATACAAAGCATTTGCCACATCCTCCTTGTTCAAAGAACGTTAGCTGTTGTTGGCGTCTTTATAATAATTATGACATGTTTCCTCTCAAAAGAATCTGGAACAATTTATAACAGGGACATAAATATATAGGCACACATGACAGTTACAAAAGAAATTGGGAGGGGGGAGAATCGCACCCAGAAAGTGGAATGAGTGAAGCTGAAATTTTCCATTTCTGCCCTCAAACCAAAGTCTGAGCTTTCTCAAGCAACACAGTAAAGAGAGAAAACACAGAGCTTGGAAGAAGGAAGGAGCGGTGTCACACACCCAGCTCTGTGTTCTAGGTGGATCTCATCACTTGGGTCTTTGCATAAAGTTTCCACATAACAGGAGAGAGAGACTTTTTCATTTCCAGTAGGGCTTCACGCACACATTTCTTTCTTTCTCAACAAGAACCAGCCCTGAAAGCCTCAGATACCAGAAGATGAGAGATATTACACCTACTTTGGATGCCGGATGTCAGGAAGAGAGCGGTTCAGGGAGATTTTATCACTGACGTAGATGTTGAATCCATTTTCTCGGTATGCCTGGTCCACTCTCTCTGCATCAGTCATGGGGTAAGGCCTCCCTTGTTCTCCATTTCCTATGGGCAAAGAGGAAATTTCAGGTTGTGAATGTTCTAGCAAAGGAGCCCTTAGTGGAGCAGTGGACAACATAGCGGGCTAGTAACTGAAATCCACTTTGAATCCACCAGCTGCTCCACAGGAGAAAGATGTCTCCTCCGATAAAGATTTACAGCCTCGGTAACCCAATGCAGGGTGAGCAGGAACTGGGGTCAGCTTGACAGCAATGGGTGGTTTTTATACAAGTATGAAGAAATATTATGATTATTCTCTTTTTCTTGTTGTTGTTGATTGCCTTCAAGTCAAGCAGGATTCACATAGTGACCCTGTGTACAAAAGGCCTGAAGCCTTTCTATAACTATTGTCATTTATCAAAGTTCATAGTTTCCTGAGGCACGTTGTTTAGGAAGTGGATGCCACTCCTGCTTCCAATCCTGTCTTAAACTGTGAGCTCCACCAAACATTGTCCACCATAGGTAAACATTATGGCATTTGACACCCCAATGGCACAGGTTCAGCATCACAGCAACCCCAGGTTACCAGGTTACCTCAGTATAGAATATTTAGAATATGTAGACAATGGAATTGTTGATGGTTCAAGTCCATCCAGAAGGGCCTCAGAAGAAGTCTAGCAATGTATTTTCATTGGCTGTAAAAATCACTGCTACCCTGATAACACACACGATTATCATGAGTTAGAATCAGTTCAATGGTAATCGTTATTTACTGATGAATTCAGTTTTCTCATATGTATTACTTAGTATTCCTGTATGTCTAGAAGAAGCTCTGGTAGCCTAGTGGTAAAAAGCTGTGCTGCAATCCTGCAGGCATGCGGTTCAAATTCACCAGCTGCTTTGCAGGACAATGCTCCTCTTGTGCCTCTGAAAACCCACCAGAAAGTCAGCTATGAATGACTGCTGACTCAGCAGTACCCACCACCACCACCATGAAGTGTCTGCAAAACAACAACATATGTGTACAGAACAACAGCAAAGGTCTAGAGCAGAAAAAGGTTAACTAAAAGTGAAACAATTTGATAATTCTGGTGAGCATTTGCATTCTTGGGGTATTATAGAATATACTTTCAGATATTTAACTTTTATTGCGTGAAACATATATTGCATACATAAACATTCTGAAAAGATATGTTTACAAAGAATGCATCTTACTTTTTCAGCAGAATAGTACATTATTAGCTCTGAGGGGGGAAAAAGGTTGCTTTCTTTTTCTGTTTTGTTTGCTTTTTGTTCTTGAGCAAACAAACAAAACTGGATTTCTCTAGTCAAGGGCAGGATTGTCTGAGAGGTGGTGTGTCATGGACATGGTGTCAACGACATGTGTCCATGGACATGTGCTCCCTTTGCTCTCTGCACAGCCCCTGTGGGAAGGGCCCATGCTACTCCTGGATATGATCCTCTGAGTTCCCAGGATGCACATGGTGAGGGCCATGTTCATACCAAGTCACTCCTGTCCAAGCCAAAGTCTTGAAGAAATGGTCATCAAAGCACCTGATTAAAAATTACATCTTTGAATAGAAAATTAACCACTTTGTAAACATCCACTCAAATCATCACAATCAAAAAAGGAAAACAATTAAGACGTTTTAAAATAAGATACAGCCATAAAGAGAAAGTGAGTTCTAATAAATGTTACAGCATGAATGAACTCTAAAAACATGTTGAGTGGAGTAAGTTAGTTCAAAAGGACACATATTTCTCAATACCACTTACATGAAATATATAGAAGCTTACAGAGCAGAATTTGCCAGAGGTTACCAGGGATAGGATGGCAAGGGAAAGGAAAGTCATGACCAAGAATGTACTGAGCTTCTGGTGAGTGGGTTTCTGGGGGTAAATTATATGAGAGGAGACTACTCATTTTTCTCCTGATGAGGTGCTCGTGAATTTGAACTGCCTGCTTTTGGGTTGGCAGCACAACTCCTTATCCACCAGGCCAGCAGAACTCCTTTTTTTTAAAAAAAAAATTATTTTATTAATTTTAATGAACATTTACAGAGATTTTGGATTTCCATTCATTCATTGTTGCACTATTTTCTCTACCCCCACCCCCAGTTCATTCCTCTCTCTTTTTTTCCCTTGAAAGTCTGTTTAAATTGTCCAATTGCCACAGTGCTTGTCAAAGCCAGTTCTGATTAATCTCCTTTGTCAGTGTGTCCTTTGCCATTCCCTATCACTCCTCCCTGAGAGAGACTTCACCCTGATTCATAAGGAAAAGGGGACAGCATATTCTCTTAGCTACTTCCTGCTGAAAAGGAAAGCTGTAGGTTTCAGGGTGAAGATCTTCTCTCACTACTCTAAAGGGCCCCTTTGGCAATAGGAAACACGTAGACTATTGTGGAGACTGATTTTGGAATTTAGATGCATTCTGTTATCAATAGTGCTTAGCCATATATGTTCATATCCTTGAATATGCATCATGGAAGTGTTGCAGCCTAGAAGACACAAATTTAACTAACAAGTTAAAAGTGCAGAACTCCTTTCTATTGATGGTAACAGAAAGATTTGGAAGTGAATAGTGGTGTTGGGTTGAACATCATGATGAATGCAATCAATGTCACAGGTTTGTTCATGTAAAAAATGTTGAACTAGCAAATGATTTTGCCATATATATGTATTGTTGTTGTTGTTGTTAAGTTCCATCAAGTCATAGGTGATTCATAGCGACCCTATGAATGAAAGACCTGGACACTTGTGTAACTTTCATCTTTTCTCCAGGTTCATAGGGTTTCCGGAGGCAAGCTATTTTGGAAGTGGATGTCACTCCTGCTTCCACACTTGTTTTAACAGGAGAGCTCCACCAAACACTGTCCACCTTGGGTAAACATCATCACATTTGACACATCAGTGTCACAGTGTTCAGTATCATAGCAACCACGAGGTAGCTCTGTACAGCAATCTGACAGACCAGTGCTATACCATCTAGAAGAATGTTTGACCAAAAACAATTAAAACCAGGCGTGAGGGCCGCAGATTAAAATCACCCACCATTGGCTTGGCAGCATGACTTTTAGTCCACTAGACCAACTGTGATCTATGTTGTTGTTGTTGTATACACACATATACTTATCAAATACATAAAAAAATTGCATCTTCCAGGGCCTGTGGTCTGTGGAATGCCCCATGTGTTCTGGAAAGTTAATGCTGACATCTCCAGTGTGATAGGGAAGTATAAGCTGAGACCTGAATCCGAAGGGTTGTGGGTTGGGGCGGGAGGGAAGAGAGAGACAGAGAGAGCGAGCACAATACAGCGAAAAGGCAGAAAGGAAGCCTGAGAAGGGCAGTGCAGAGAATCCAGATGCTGGGGCCAAGAGGCTTGGGGTTCAAAGTCTAGTCCCATAGCCCCCACAGATTCCTGGCCATGCCAGCTATGTCATCTTGGGCAGGCCTTTAGTCTATCAAAGTCTTGAGGTATTCCATTTATACTGAGATTGCTGTGATGATTAAAGAGGTGACGCAGGACAAGATGCCTGGCCATAGTTAGTGTGCAACAAATGCAGATTATTCTTAATAATGTCGCTGTTGCCCACTCTTTTCTCGATGGCTATCTCAAGGCTGTAATGATGTCAGGCAATCAGCTCTTTTCAAATATTTCCTTTTTCAATTTAAGCAGACCCTTCTCCTTCACTATAAAGCACTAGCATAAAGACACAATGTGTGCCAAGTCTGTAGACTTTGTTGGCCATCAGTTATTTTCAGGGCTTCATTTTAATTTGATTTTGTCATAATGTAATTAAAATATCAATAGCATTCTGTGCTCTCCATGAGATACAAAAGACTAAAAACACCAATCCTTTGCAACGTTACCGCACTTTCGACCATTGCAGTGCTACCTCATGCCCCTCGCCTTCACAATACAACCTGAGGCTGTCAGAGCAGAGGCACAAGCTCCAGTGACAAATGGAGAAACAGCAGCTGAGGGAGGATGGAGCCTACTACTTGTCTATTAAGCTGTGGCCAGAGCTGCTCTCCTGACACCTCACGCAGGCTCTCCAATGAGAATTCTCCATGTCATATCTGCGCCACATCAACCCTCCATGCTTCTCAGATCCCTAGTGTGAGATGAAAACTCAAAAGACTAACAAGCTACAGAAAACTTTAGCTAAAGCCAACTAAACAAATTCAAGCTCATTGCCAGGGTGCTGAGTCATTAGGGCTGAAATCTGCCTTTCAGACCTTGGTTCAAACCACATGTCTGCCTCTTTTTGTGTGTGTGACTATCATTTCTCTGGCAGATGGCAGGTGACCCTTTCTGTCAAATACCCTAGAAAGGTCAGTGTGGTGTCTCATTGAGAAAACACACAAAAAGTGTGGAGCAGACACCTTGCTTTCAGCTGCCATGTATTAAGTGTTGGCCATTTTTATGATTCCTGCTTATTTAAGTGGTAAAATACCTCAGTTACTGTTGGCAGGTGCTCTTGAGTCGAATAGGACTTACAGAGACGCTATGAACAACAGAACTGAACCTACTATCCTGTCCATCCTCACAGTTTCTGACACACTTGAGTTCATTGTCGCTGTCACTGTGTCAATTTATCTGGTTAAGGGGTCTTCCTCTGTTTCGCTGACCCTCCATCTTTCCAAGCATGATGTCTTTCAATAGCCTCTCCTATCTACTTGCCCAAAGTAGGAGAGGTGAAGCTTTGCCATCCTGGCCTCCAAGGGGCACTCTGGCTGCACCTTCTCCAAGACATATCTGATTGTTCTTTTAGCAGTTCGTGGATATGCAGTCCTCTTCTGAAATATGCCATTAGACATCATTTTTCTCATGCAATAAAAGTGGCAGAGAAACTTCCTGTTGAGAGTGGATCTTTCTCACCAGGGAAAGACGGGATCTTAGGAATCAGAAGACTACATGGGGACAGATGGAGGGGATACCAAAAAGTGGTCTAGAATTTCCTATTAGACACAGACACAGGTCATGCACAAACTCCGCGGGACCTGCCATGGACAGCCTGTCCTCCTTACCTACGCGCTGAGCGTCCCTCTTGATGGCCTCCTTGTCATGCCAGTCTTTCAACTTCTGCCCATCGCCCAAGGAAAACGTCTTCTGCCGACTGTGTGCGCCCTATAAGAAAAAAAACAAAGAATGCTAAGAGGAAATAGATTGCAATAACTACATCTAGAAATTACACCACTTGCAGGAGGCTCTTGCATTAATTGAAGGTATTTATTAGTTTATTAATTCACTTGGTGCACTCCATATACCCTGTCTAATCTTTCCACGTGCCAGCTAGGTGCTTCAAAGATCAGAAAGATGATAGGTGCACAGTCCCTACCTTCCTGGAATTCATAACCAGCAGGTGAGAAAAGAAAGCAGATGGACAGACAGACGCCCCTTTTACCAAAAAGTGGTTAAGTGTAGTTCTGTATGGAGAAATAAAATGTGAGACAAAAATGTAAGCCATATGTATGACTTAAAATATTCTAGTATCCACATTAAAATTATTGAAAGAGCCAGGTGAAATTAGTTTTAATAATGTATTTTCTTTATTTCAGTATATTCTTTCTAAAATAGCATCGACATATAATCATTATGAAAAATTCCTATTTTTTTTAAAAAGTAACTCATCTTGGAAATGGTGTATGTTGTACACTTATGATAGTACATTACGGTTCAGACAAGGCCATATGGCTAAGGGCAAGATGCTGGACAGGGTAAGGTGAGAGAACCTTCCAAGGGTGGTCTAGAGCAAGTGCTCCGAAGAGTTCCTTCCAGCTGGAGAAATGGAGGATCTTTTTAGGGGATGAGTGTGGTGTGGCTGTGCCTCAGGCAAGCAGAAACGTGAGGCTGGCAGCGGACTCGGCCTGGGTGGGCAAAGGATGTGTGCTGTGGAAATTCGGCTGAGCAGTTAAGAAAAGGGCTATGGAACACAAGATACAAAGTCTGTCCCTGTTCACCTCTGCAGTCCCGAAGACCTGGTCACCAAATAAGTGGATATTTGGTGAATTTGTATTCAAAGTACAAGCAAGCAATCAGGAGACTGAATGAGAAAAGGAATATGCAACAGCCACAAGGGAATCAGGGCACAGAGGCTGAGCTCTGAAGAGTTTATTAAGTGTATGGGGAGCTGCACCCCTCTAATGAGGCCCACTAGGAAGTGCTTTCCCTAATTAAAGGGGGCTGCATTCCAGTGTCTCTGGGTCATCTTAAAAAATAAAACAAAACACAACAACAACCACTGAGGAAAAACACCTGATGCTTTTTCCAAGGGCAACAATCAAGGACACAGACCTGACTACTCTGGCCTTTGGGCCTGATCTCAGGTTTCCCGAGGCATCACCACCACTCTGCGAGCATGTTTAAGTCATCTGCTGCACTCACCTAAATGAAAACAGTTTTTCAGATCACCTTGCTCATTAAAAATCCTGCAGACTTGCTCTTACCACTGTGGCATGCAGAATCCAATCGTCCCATTTCCGGCATAATTAACTATGAAGGCCCTGGAAGTGTGGCATTCGGGAGCATTAGCATTAACGAGAAGCCACCTGAATAAAATCATCCCTGCACCTGTTTATTAAGTCTCTGGCTGATCCTTGTGTTAGCAGATTTTCCACAACGGCTCAATATCCTTACAACAGCTCTAATGATAATAACAATCTTTCGCATTCTCTCTCTCACACACCGTTCTGAGTTGCAAGAAGAAAATGCTGCAGGTTGGTGTGTTCGATGTCTAGGTCAGAGAGGAAAAGAAAATGGCAGAGACCCAGGCGTGTGCCTGTCAACAGTTCTCTGGAATCACAGAGGTGGGCTGAAGGTCTTTAAGGGAACATCCAATCAGTGTGGGGGAGTCCTGGGGTGGTCAATGGGGTAAATAATAGGACTGGAGGCCTGTGTCCCCTAGAGATGCCTGAGAAGTAAAGATCCGTTCTGACCACACAGTGTTGGAACTGACTCAAGAACAACTACTTTTTCAGTTTGAGAGGCTTCAACCACACAGGGCTCCAATTTTGTAGGAGACGCCTCACAGGCAGCCGCAGCCTCGCAGAGAGGGAGGCTACGAGAAAGGGCTTATCTCTGAAACAGGGTTGCACTTTAACCAGCGCAGCAAAGCATGTCTGGTTTTATATTCTAGGGATCCTTGTGGGATTTCATTTAAACAGAGTTCCTCTGCTAAAAACAAATAATTGAAGCTCTCTCAAACAAACAAAGATACAGGGAAGCTGAGCCCTGGGGAGGGTCAGAGACCTGTCCAAGATATATTCTGCTTCCACAATATTAAAGTTGAACAGCCAAAGGCTTTCCTTTCTCTAGTTGTACCTCCTAATTCCGTTCTCCTTGTTTCCTTCCCAAAGATGGAGAATTTCAGATGATCACTGCAGGCCACTGAATGATCTCTGCAAATTCAAACAGCTTTAATGGAAGATTCATAGAGAAAGGTGTGAATCTCAAAGTGTGATTCTCAAAACAGCACCAGTACCTGGAAATTTGTTAGAAATGCAAATTCATGATAGTTCGAGTCCTGCTAAAGCAGCAATTCCGGAAACTGGTTGACCTCAGCAATCTGTTTAACAAGCCCTCAGGTAATTCTGATACACACATAAGAGGGAGACTGGTTTAACAGAAAGGCTGTGATAATCATTCATGGAAAATTTGGGCTATTGCATCCAGTATGGATCAACACACTGGAGCAGTTGTTTATCAACAAAGTTGTCAGAAACTGAGGCCTGCGACCATCGACAAAAACAGTCTTTCTAGGTTTTGTGTTTTAACTGCCAGTTTGAAACACTTTCACATTAAGCAGTTAAGATTTTTGGTTTCTCTTAAAAACCTAATATGGTAAATATTGAGTTGAGTTCTCTCTGTAACTACTGAGTAACTCTACTCTCGCGTTCAGATGTGATATGCCTCTTGAGTTTGCCACACTCCCCACTATTCCTTGGCGCCTTCGTCCTGGTTCTCATCTTTCATTTATACAGTCTCTTTGACCTTAGTAACCCTGCTACGTATAATGAATTGGAAAATACTATGGTATGGGGCAAGTATAACTTGATCTTTAATGCTATATTCCTGATTTAGAACTTTGAAGACATCAGATTTCTTTTCTCCTATCAAATATTAATATCTTTTTTAATGAATGTAGTAAAAGTTGAATCCTGTATCAATCAAGGTGATTTGGTGAGAAGATGTCCAATTCTTCTTGTTACATAATGTAAAGTCAGAACCAACTCACAGCCGACTTTCCAGAGGGATTTCAGAGGCTGTAAATCTTACAGGAGGAGATTCCCCATCTTTCTCCCATGGAGCAGCCAGCAGATTCAAATCATGTGCCTTTGCATTGGCAGAAAACTCCTTACGTCTATGCCATCAGAGTGTTCCCAATTCACAGTGGGAATTAAAGGCCAGGCTCTTACCCTCTTGCCTTGCATGGGTAGCTTGACCCACTGGCTTCAGTTTTCCCACTGATAAGATACGGAATGAACAAATTTCCTCCGAGCTTAGTTTCCTGCTTCATTCGATATCCCAGGATCTTCTTGCAGCACTGTTCTTAGATGCTCAAGACTCTCTATGTCATTAAGTGTCATTAAGTCCTTGTGGTTTAGGGAAGAAGGATTAATAAGACCACTTAACCCAGAACAGGTCATCTCTGCAGATCCCAGCAAGGAGGGAAGGAAATAAGTATGCATATCACCGAAGCAAAGGCTGTAGGGAAGGAAATTGTCTTAGCTGTTAACCCTGTCAGTTCAATAATTCACTGTTTCATTTTGAGAACATGATTCAAGGAGTTTACTTCTATGAGGTCATGACTGTGAGGTTAACTTCATTCCCTGTTCCCAGCAGGAAAGGAAACTTTTACAAGTATGCGGAGGTAATGATGCTTTCAGTCTCGAAATAGCCTTTAAAGGTTGCCCAAAAGTAGAGAGAATGCAAAAGGGAAAGACCCCCAAGAAGACAGATTGACAGTGACTATAACAATGGGTGTTAGCACAGCAGAGGTTAGGGGACCAGGGAAGGATTGGGCAGGGCCTCCTTCTGCCCTAGAGGGTTTCGATAAGTAGGCACCAACTTGATGGCACCTAATAACAAGTCCAGTTCCCTCATCTTACAAACACTGAATCTGGTGGTCAGATCTGTAGAAGGAACTTGCCCTAAATTCCTTAGCTGTTGGTCCCAAAGACCATTCCAGACTGGCTGCTCTCTTCCAAGTATAATGCATGAGTTTCTTGAAGGCAGTGGCATGTCTCTTTTGCCTTACCACATTGTGTCTGTACATCAATATCTGACACTTTGTTGTTGTTGTTGTGTGCCTTCGAGTTGGAACTGATGCCTAGCTGACCCTCCAGTAGGTTTTCAGAAGCAGTTAATCACATGGAAGGAGACTGTCCATCCTTCTCCTGTGGAGCAGTTGATGGATTTGAACCATGTACCTTTGAGATTGCTGCACAGCTTCTTACCATTAGGTATGATTCAGATTACTCTAGTTTCAAAGTCAGACAAATTTAGGTTCCATTTTTAGCCCCTTGACTGACAAATAGTTTACATAGTGAAAAAACAAACAAACAAATACCAATAACCCAAATACCCAGTGTCTATGTTAGGCATTCTTAAGAGGGAAGAATGAGCTAATCTATACAAAGCATTTAGCCAGTACCATAGGGTAATCCTCTGAGTAAAGAAAGAATAATACTATGAAAGCATTATTTATAGAGACAGTTGTTGTTGTTGTTATGTGCCGTCGAGTCGTTTGCGACTCATAGCGACCCTATATACAAAAGCCCTAAACCCTGCTCTATCCTGCACCAATCGCATTGCCTCTGACACACCCATCCCGATTACCCCAGTCACCGAATCAATCCATCTCATAGAGGGCCTTCCCCTCCTGCGCTGTCCCTCCACCCTACTAAGCATGATGTCCCTCTCCAAAGACCTGTCTCTCCTTGCAACATGTCCAAAGTATGTCAGATGAAGCCCCAGAATCTTTGCCTCCAAGGATTAGCCTGGTTTAACCCTCTCTAGGTAGCCAAATATTCAGTGTTTGTGATACCCATATTTGGGGAACGGAGAAAGACATGGGATCTAATAATAAAATTGTGCCCTGCCTCTCCAAAATAACCAAACCTTCTGCTAGAGAAACGATTCCAACTCATAGAAAATGAGTAAAGATGACAGAAGAATCAATGCCTTTGAATCGTGGTGTTGGTGAAGAGTACTGAATATCCCACAGACAGCCAAAGAAACAAACAAATATGTCCTGAAGAAAAGAGCACAGAGTGCTCCTCAGAGACAAGGATGGTAAAATATCGTTATCACATATTTTAGGCATGCAGTCGGAGAGGCCAGTCATTGGAAAAGGACATCATGCAGGGAAGGTGGAGGGCCAGTGAAGGAGAAGATCTTCAACGGGTTGGGTTGACACAATAACTATAGCAATGGGATCAAGTATATCAGTGGTATTAAGAATGGCACAGGATGGGGCGAGGCTAACCTCTATTACTCATAGGGCCATTATGAGTCCAGGTTGACTTGATGACACCTAACAACAACAACAACTCTGTAGGATAGAGAACTTTCTCAGAGTTTCCAAGGCAATAGATGCAGTGCTCTTAGAAAAGGAAAAAAGTCCTTGGTTATAGTGGCATACTACAGCAAAAATATCTCAGACCTTTTAAAAAAGAAAGGTACGAACAATGCTTTCTGAGAGATAGCAATTCCAATGCAAGAATAATCACGTACTGTTAGGTAGAAAAGTATGTCTCAAGTTTTCAATCCAGAGGTAATTTTAAGTTTGAATCTACAGACTCAAAGACGGATCTACAAAAGCTGTGATTATGTTCCTTCAGCAGCCATCTTCGACCACTTTCCTTTCTCTCAGTTTCCAGATGTCCTTTTGCTACAGAAAGGGCTGGGAAGCAGCATGGAAAGAAAAGTGAGGGAGAGCTTGTGAAGGAGGCTGGCAGAATTAATGCAGAAATCACATTAAACAATAAATTGAAAATGGATTTTGACTGGCTGCTCTAAATAACTGCTTCTGGTATTCTGCGTGCTTTTACTTAACATTCCACTAAAAGAATCGATTAGTGTTCAGACAGTCACACACTCACACACACAAATGGAATTTTAATCTTTTGTTTAATCACTCTTTAGCGTGCCTGGCACCCTTTGGAGGGAGGGAGGAAGGAAGCAAGCCAACTGTATTCTGCCAAAGAAGAAAGATTTGTTAAAGTGCATATTCTTAATCCCAAGATTGCAGACTCTGCAAAAGCAGCTCAGCAAGGACACTAGCATCTCTGGCTGCCCTGGCTACTGTCTGCAAAACAGCAGGAGAACCACTGTCCCACACCGCAAGGCTGGGAGGTTAGCGGCCTCCTCCAGGGTCTGAGGACGCATTCCTGACAAGATTCTATTGCAAGTTTTACGATGTGGCCACTCGCTTCCTTCAGAAAACTTGTATAAAATTGCTTGAATGATTTTGCTTTAAAGTTTAAATGACCTATATAATTTCAAACATTTGTTTGGAATGATAAACAGATTAATAATCCTTAAACCATATCACCTCACTCCTCTAAACACATCTTCAAAATTGCCATCAAGGTTGTATTTCCCAAGGTGTAAAGTTAATTAAGCAATGGATGTTGGGCAACTAGTTAAATGGACTTTGAGGACAAGAGTTTTGAGGATGTAGCTGGTTTGTGTGTATTAATTTACCTAAGAAATTATTATTGAGGGCCCATTAGATTCAAAACACTGTGGTAGAGATATTAATACAATAGTGCCTGGCCTCAGCAAATAGCATCAATATGAAACAGCTATAGAAGGAAAGGGAAAAAAACAAAACCAAACCAAAAGAAATCCCACACAATATTGTAACCACAAGGAATGACCTTGAAACTAAATGTAAGGTCAGTCACAAAAAGAGGCTACTGTTGAAAAAGGTTAATCCTTGAAAGTTGTACCAATAAATTCTATGGGTGATTAGCACAAAGACTAAATTCTACCTGGAGTAATGAGGGAATGATTCTTGTTAAAACAGTCTTTGCTAGGAGCCTGAAAAGATGATTATAGACTTTTGACTGGTAGCACATGCCGGGAAGTAGTGGGTGGGTGGGAATCGGAGGTAGAGGGTGGTACTTGAGCTACAAGGCAAGAATGCACAAAGAAACAGAAGGCCCTGTTTATTAAACAGAAAAGAGCTTGGTTTGACTGGAGTGACTGGGTAGAAAAGACAGGTTAAGAGCAACCAGACCTGGAAGAGAATCTAGATCAGAACCAGAGGGCCTTGCACTTCAGCTGTTGGACAGTCGGGAGCCCCTGAAGGCTTCTGAGCAAGACAGGGAGTGAATGGATGATCCAACAAAAAAACGTATTACTACTTCCCCACTTTCACCATTGGGCCAATTGGCAGCACCATGACAGACAGAGAATGAGATTACCAATTTCAGCTTGCTCTGATCCACAATCAACACTCCTGACACCAGCAGTAAAGAAATCAAAAGATGAATAGCTCTGGGGAAAGTTGCTGTCAGGGACCCCTTAAAAGTGCTGAAAAGTGGCTATGTCAGTCTAGAGATTAAGGTGCACCTGATTCAGGCCATAGTGCTATGCATCAGAGCTGGACAATGACCAAAGATGACAGAAGAAGGCACTGATGCCTTTGAGTTGTGGTGCTGGAGAAGGGTATTGAACACACCATGGCTGCCAAGAGATTAAAGACGTTAATCCTGGAGAAAGTGAAACCAGGCTGCTCTTTGGAAGGAAGAATTTTGAAGCTCTGTCTCACATACTTTGGGCATGTGGCCAGTGAGGGGTCAATCCCTGAAGAAGGACGTCATGCTTGGAAAAGTGGAGCGACAGCTCAGGAGAGGAAGATCTCAGATGAGACCAAGTAACGCAATAACTGGGGTAATGGGGTTAGGTGTGTCAGAGACAGTGAGACAGGCTCAGGAAAGGGCACGGTTCAGAGCTGTTTAACACGGGGTTGCTTTGAGTCACAGGAGACTGGATGGCACATAACAACAACAACCAACTTTCAGTCAATAGCGGATGGATTCCTCCTCCTGTGAGAGATGCAAGGTAAAGACAACTTTGTTTTCATTCATAGGAAATGTTTCCCACTTGCAGGCTGAGCCTACTCTTACTCCCCACAGAAGAGACATCACTGGCCAGCCCACAAGGCAGACTTAACTGAGGCTCACCTGACTCCAGTCCCAGCCAGGAGGCTGCTGTTTGGAGAAAAACTACCACTTACTAAAATCAAGACCAAGCTGTATCAGAAAAACAATCAAATATTAAATGTCCTATTTGTGAATAGAAAGAATACTACAATATAATCCTGCAGACCATGAGATTCATCATATCTGCAGGTTCCATATGAGGCCTGTTCCACTCAGCATCAGCTCATGCCAACTCTCCCTGCTCTATTAACTCCATTGCCTTAATGTCAGGATGCTGGAATCTGAAATTTGTACAGGGTCCCAGTTATGAAGAGGGCAAAGCCAGTTACAGACAAAAGCCATTGTTTTAAAAGGCTGACACTGGCTTTCAAGAGCATAACCATACCACCTACCCAATCCACTCTTTGTTTTCTATAGATGATTTTAGAAAAGGTCATTTGCTCAAAGGGTGTTGAAAGCTCATTAAAAGACTTGAAACAGAAAAGAGGAAAAGGAAAAGGAAAAAAAAAAGCCAGGTTGGGGTTTTTTTTGGGGGGGGGGAATGTCTATTATTTAAAGGGCAAATGCAATCTTTAGTAACTTTCTACTCTATTCTAAAGAACAATTGCAACTTACAACATTTACTTCAGAGGAAGTTCCCAAATATTTTATCACAGGGAAATAAAACATTGATTACTAATGTTCATATGGATCAATCTATCTACCCACCCACTCTGGTACTCTGTAAGTACCATCAGGTTTTGCACTAGGTGCTAAAAAGATACACAACCCAGTAAGAAAGGCCAGGCACTTGCTCTTGTAGGGCTTATCATATGTGTACTAAGGAGAAACACAAGTTTTACTCTAGAGTTGTAATTTAATTAAAATAGCAATAGTGACAGTCGTGAAAGAAAGGTACATGATGCAAGGGGGTGTACCTCCAAGGGAATCTGACCTATCTGGCAAAGCCAGGAAAGGTATCCCTGGGGTAGTGCATGTTGTTTGTTGTTGTTGTTATGTGCCATCGAGTCGTTTGCGACTCATAGTGACCCTATGTACAACAGCCCTAAACCCTGCTCTATCCTGTGTCAATCGCACTGCCTCTGACACACCCATCCCGATTACCCCAGTCACTGAATCAATCCATCTCATAGAGGGTCTTCCGTCCTGCGCCGTCCCTCCACCCTCCCAAGCATGATGTCCCTCTCCAAGGACCTGTCCCTCCTTGCAACATGCCCAAAGTATGTCAGATGAAGCCCCAGAATCCTTGCCTCCAAGGACTTGCTTGGTTAAATTCTTTCCAGGATGAATCTGTTTGTTTTCTTGGCAGTTCATTGTACATTCAATACTCTTCTCCAGCACCACAGCTCAAAGGCATCAATTCTCCTTATGTCCTCCCTAGTCATTGTCCAACTCTCTGATGCATAACAAGTGACTGCAAAGACCATGGCCTGTATCAGGCACACCTTAGTCTCCAGAGAGACACTGTTGCTCTTGAGTACGTGCACAGGGTAGTGCATAGAGCATAAAAAAGAGTAAACTTAGCACAGGAGGACAACACATTGCAGTCCAAGAGAAAAGCAGGGTTGACAAGTGGATTCCCCATGGAGAGCTGTTGTTGTTGATAGGTACCATCAGCCGAGTATGACTCACAGCGACCCTGTGAACCACAGATCTGAACCCTGTCCTATTCTGTGCCATCCTCACACTTCCTGACACACTAGAACTCATTGTGTTTGTCACTGTGTCAATCCATCTGGTTGAGGGTCTTCTTCGCCGATCCTCTACCTTTCCGAGCATCATGTCCTTCTCCAAAGAGTAGCCCCTCCTTGCAACATGCCCAAAGTATGTGAGACAAAGCTTTATCATCTGCCTCCAAAAAGGACTCTGGCTGCACTTTCTTCAAGACATATTTGTTTGTTCTTTTGGCAGTCTAAGAGATAGTCAGTGCTTCTCCCAATATCATAGCTCAAAAGTATCAATTCTTCCTTCATCTTTATTCATTGTCCAGCTTTCAGATGTATAGCAAGTTACTGTAAAGACCAAGGCCTGAATCAGACACACCTTAGTCCTCAACTGACATCATTCCTCTTCAATAATTTGGAGAAGTCCCTTTTACAGTCCAATACGTCTCCTGATTGCCTGACTGCTGGCTGATTCCAAGGGTGTTAATTGTAGATACAAGTAAGATGAAGCTGTCGACAGTTTTGATCATTTCTCCATCTATCATGATGTTGCCTATCAATACAATGATAAGAATTTTTGTTTTCTTCACAAAATACAGGGCTGAATGTGTGATGCACAGAGATGGAGGGAAATATGGTGGGGGTGAGAAGTCAACAAGGATCAGGATGCTGTCTTTCCCCAAAGAGTAATTAGAAATCCAAGTGTTTCAAGCAAGGAAGTGACAGGATCAGGCTGCATTTTGGAAAGTTTTCTTGCTGCTGGGTGAAGAAGCGATTTGGGATATAAGAGGAAGTGTGGGGTCCAGGGAGGAGGTCATCTCTGTGATATAGCAGGTGATGCTAGCCTGGACTCAGAGGCAGGAGTACGAAAGGCATGCACAGATACTGTTGCTGCTTTTCTCTTTTACCAAGGGTCATGATGAAACTGTGGGTCCGAGTCAAGAAGCAGAGACTAAGAATGTGGCCTTGTGTTTGTGGACTCAGGGCTGCAGGTGTGGCCTGAGTCTACACCTCTTCTCATCCAACCTTCTGCTTGTTTTATCATGTGTTACTTTTGAGTTTTACTTCTGTCCAAAGAAAGCAAGAGGGTTCTGCATTTAAGGGAATCAGCCCCAGTGGAATTGTATCATATGCATATTTAACCTTTAGGAATTCAGTACCACATGATCAAAAGAAGAAAAAGCAATCTTAACAGGGAGGCTGGTAACCCTCCCACCCTTGAGCTCAGCAAGGCTGACTCCCAGAAGGCGCCCCGAGGTCCTGGCTTCCTCTGGCAGTGGGAGTACTTTGGTGCTAAGGGAGCCTCTTTTTTTTTTTTTTTTTTTTTTTGGGAGCCTCTTTGAACTAGAGAATTTCCTCACCTCAGAAGGCAGAGTGATTATGTCAACCAAAGGGGATGTTAGAGGAAAGACTGACTAAAAAGAATGGCTAAATGGGGTCTTTTCCTTATTTTTTTAAAAAAAATACATACATATAGCAAAGTACATATAGCAAAACATTTGTCATGTCAATTTAAACTGGACTTCTGAGCAGAAGTGGTTAATCTTTATATCCCATTATAGGCGACTGTCAGGAGTGATTCTAATTTTATGTTATTTTCACTGTGAGAGGTGAGTTTACAACCTCTTTCATATGATGAGGCTTTGCGATACTCTTATTATTATTATCATTATATCCATTTTGTAGATGATCAAACTGAGGCTGGGAGATAAAATCGCTAAGAAACATTTCACAAACTGCCTAGCACCACAGGAGTGTAATCATCACAGCCGACTCTACCTACTGGTCACACACGGCGGCCTTCACTTGCCCTCACCCAGGGCCTACCATGCTCCTAGTCATACAGTCAGTTCCCAGGGAAGGAAAACTTGCACTAGGGAATCACACCTTTGTGCTGAGAAGGGCAGTTCACAAGGTGCCTTGAAAATCTCTGTTTAGCTGTGGTGTGACTGATCACAGGAAACCCTTTAAAAAATGTTCTCAGAGGCTTGATATGTTGTATATAACATTGGGTCATTGTGTTGCTCAGATGTGGATGGACAAAGAGAAAGGCAGACAAAACTGGCAAGCTGAGTAGGAGACACGTGTTGAGGCTTCCACAGTTCTAAAAATGACTGCAAGTACATCCTACTAGTCTCTGAATTGGAGAGACTAAGTTGAGCCACACAGAAGTATAGTAGTTGCTCCACTAGTAGTTAATAATTAAGATCGTTAAGTGTCTCCATTCTGACGGTGGGGGTTGGTAGTACATATGCCACTTTCTTTGAAGTTTACAAAGATTTAAGCTTGATCACAGTTCTTCTGCTTACTACCTATGAGACCAAAGGCAAATTACAAGAGTTTTCCAAGCCTTTATTCTTCAACTGCAACATGGAGGATATTAAACACATTTACAACCAAGATGATGATGAAGATTAAACGATGTACAGCAAGCGACACTGTCTGGCATTAAAAAACAGTATCTATCATCATTAGTTGTTATCTGGATCATACTTTATAATTCACAAAGGACTTTTACAAAAAAATATCCCATTTCTAAATCATACTCACACTAGTGATGTTGACATCACTAACATATCCTAATTCTTCCTGCAGAGCTCAGACTCAGAGAATCTTCCTCACCACTTGTCTGTTTTAAGTGGAAATGTGAATTTCTACATCCACTTGTTGACACCTATAATGTTAAATCTTCATTAAACGGGTCCATGATACAGATTCCCTAAAAGGGGACAGAGATGGTCTTAGGGAAGCAGAATGTGACCCTATAGCTCTCTTCTTTCAGTGCTACCCTCCCTTCACCCATAAGTATTGGGGCCTTCCCGGGAGCCACATGGCACAGAACCATGGAATCCAGTTTTGTGATGCTGTCTTTTCTGATGGCCCATTCCATCCAATAGCTCTTTCTTTACCACAACATATGAATGTCACCAATATTTAGCTTGAGCACTGATGAACCGGGAAGCTCCCCACCTCCATCCAGATGAAGTAAAATGATTAGAAAATTCTTTCTTGTAATGACCTCCTTGGGTTGCTTCCTGATCACCAAGGAAGGGCTCCGAATAGGTTATGGCTGATCCTGGCCAGGGCGGTCATTTGTCATCCTGGAACTCTTCCATTTCTCAAAAAGCACAGGCCATAAACGGCCTTGAACTTCCTCTCCTCTACTCTTTTCTGGTATTCTTGCTCTAATGTAATGCTTAGATGTGAGGGGTAATTACACACAGAATAGGGGATAGTCTTCCCAGAACACACTATTCTGAAAGTAAAGTGAACATTCCTGCAAGAATTAGTTCTACCTTCTCAGGGAAGTCTTCCCTAGCCTGCGGATCACAGCACACATGCCCTGAGAGCACCTGTGTGATTTCACATTCACTTTGGTAATGATTTGATTATTGTCTGTCTCTCCCCAAACTGTGAGGATTTTCTGTGAGAGTAGGAAATACCAACTTTTATTCAATGAATGAATGATACTTCTGTATGTATGTTTCTTGTTGTTGTTGAGTACTGTTGAGTCAGAACCAACTCAGAACTGACCCTCCAGTGGTTTTTCAGAGGCTGTAAATCACACAGGAGTAGACTGTCCATCTTTCTCCAGAGGAGCAGCTAGTGGATTTGAACCATGTGTCTTTGAGTTGGCAGTGCAACTCCTCACTAGTTGGTCACCTGAGTTCCTTTTTTAATTTGCTAGACTGTAGAAAAGGTTATGCAGGTATTAGACATGGCTAAAACAGTCACATCAACAACCTGTGCTATGCAGATGACACAATCTTGCTCCCTAAAACTATGGAGGATTTTAGTTGCTTACTGTAAAAGATCGAGAGGACTGAAGCTTTCAAATATGGATTGCACCCCAACATCAGGAAAACAAAAGTCCTCACCACCAGGACAATAGGCAGTATCATGATAGATAAAGAGAAGATTGAAGTTGTTCATTATTTCATTTTGTTTGGGTCCACAATCAATCCCCTGGGCAACAACAGTCAGGAAGTCAAAAGATTGGAAGCTCTGCTCTCCAGAGTGCTAAAGAGCAACAATGTCAGCCTAAAGAGATAAGCGTGCTTGATCTAAGCCATGGTCTTCTCAACTACTTGCTATGCATCTGAGAGCAGGATGGTGACTAAGTATGACTGAAGATGAAGTGATACCTTTGAGTTGTGGTACCGGAGAAGAGTACTGAACATACCATGGACTGCCAAGAGAACAAACAGATCTGTTCTGGGAAATTAACTTTGTTCTGCTTTTTGGGCATGTGGTCAGGAGGGGCTGGTCCTAGGAGAAACATAATGTTAGGAAAGGTAGTCAGTGCAGAAGAGGAAGACTCTGAATGTGATGGACTGACACAGAGTCTGTGACAATGAGGACAGATATGTCAGAGAGAGACTGGCTCAGGCTAGGGCAAGGTTGAGATCCCTTGTTCATAGGCTTGCTATGAGTTATAGCTGGCTCGATGGGACATAACAACAAGAGAAACCCCTTAGGGAGCTCTGGTAGCTTTGTCTGTAGGGAGCTTTGCTACTATCCCAAAGGTGGTGCATCTCTGGTAATTCATGAAACCAGCGGCTCCTTTGGGAGAAAGATGAGTCATCTCCTCCTGTTGGCTACACAGCCTCAGAAAACTCACTGGAGGGTCAGTTATGAGTTGGTTCTGACTCCATAGCAAAGAGCTGAGTGTTGAGGTTTCTGTTTTTTGTTTTGTTTTGTTTTTTTTTTTTAGTTTAACGCAGTCATTCAGATTTAATAACACAAAAGGGATCGGAAGATTATTTTATGGCTAAATGGCTTCATATCAACTAAACGAGCTACATAAACTCTTAATAGAGCTGGTTCACCTAATCCTAGAATGATTTCTAAAAGATGTAACAGACTTTGAACTTTTCTACGTTCTTCCATTTTTCATATGAAACTGCTCCCTCTCTATATTCCTAACTGTACATCACGTGGCAGAAATTGCTACATATCCCCCAAGAGCTATTCTCCCTTTCTCACTAGTAATGGAAATTTTAGCTGAGACTGTAACAGCCCAGGAGAAAGATGATAATATTCCAAAGACAGTTTTGCAGTTAGATGTGCCTCTGTGACTAGGCTCTGTGCAGTGAGATATGGGCGGAGGTATTGTATGGCAGCTTCAAGAAACCAGCCTGACGAAACTAGTGGCGTGCACCTCTGTCCCTTTCTCCATCCCCCCTTCTGTCTTCTGCCATCTCATGGACCAGACAACAAAGAATCACATCCTAGGATATCCATCCTTAGAAAGGAGCCTGGTTCCTGGAGACTTTGTGGAGAAGAACAGTCACCCTGGACAATAAATCTCCAGATGTCTAAGTAGGAGAAAAATAAGCCTTCTTGTTTAAGTACCAGCAAATTTAATCTTAACTGATACAGAGTCCTTCTCATGACATTTGAAAATCCGAGAAACAGCTTGATGTGGTGGGACTGAGGAAGGGCTCAGATTGCAGACACCTGGATGTGCATTCACGAAGAGCGGGACCTTCCAGATGCCTTTATCTACCTAGGTATCCATCTCTTTGATGATAATACGGAAATCAAAATAGTAACTTCTTCTAAATAATGTAAATTTGATAGTGGTTGTGAGACAAGTGTATGTATACAGATATATCTTGGATTGGAACCAACTCATAGCTTATCCTTCAGCAAGTTTTCAGGGGTTGCAAATTGTACAGGAGGAGATGGCCCGTCTTTCTCTCCATGGAACAGATAGTGGATCTGAACCACTTGTCTTTAGGATGGCAGAACAATTCCTTACCCAGCAGGCCATTATAGCTCATATATGCGTGCACGTGCACACACACACACACACACACACACACACACACACACACACATAGACAGAGGAGAAAGAAAATACCAAGATACATGGCAGAAGAGACTCTGAATATTGCACTAGAATGTTGAGAAGCCAAAGCAAAGGGAAGAAATCAACAAGTTAAGGAGTAGAAGAGAGGATTTCAAATGGCTGTGTGGGAAGACAAAGCAAAGTATACAATGAAACGTGCAAAGAGCTGAAGTCAGAGAGGTGAACTCGCTCATCATTTATTAATTTATTAACCTGAAAGACCTCCAGAACAAACTCAAGCCTTGAGTTGCAATAAGGAAGCTTTGGGCAGAATATTAAATGATGCACAAAGCATTAAAAAAAGATGGAAGGAATATACAGAGTCACTGTACCAAAAAGAATTGGCTGACCAAGAAGAATTTCATGAAACAATATATAATCAAGAGCCTGCGGTGATGAAGAGGGAAGTTCAGCTGCTCTGAAAAAATAGGAAAAAACAAGAGTCCGGGAACTGACAGCTTATCAATTGACATATTTCAACAAACAGATGCTGCCCTGAATACATTCACCAAGTTGTGCCAAGAAATCAGGAGGACAACCACCTGGCCAACTGA
>NW_006399899.1:4277532-4282748 GCF_000299155.1 Elephantulus edwardii
TGCCATGAAGTTAGGAATGACTTACAACTGACCCTCTACTATTAGGTTTTCAGATTGTAAATCACCTCAGGGGAGGGTGCACACACCCACACCCGCTACATTTATTCCACTAAGTCTACATTCTAATTCAATAGAACCCCATGTGTATATTAGAGTAGAAATATGCTCCAGTTTTCAATGTTGACATTTTTAGAATTCTATTTTTCAGGTGTTTCTTCTGAGGTATCACAGGGTAGAACCGAACAGCAAACCTCTTAGTTAGCAGCTTAATGTGTTAACCATTTGTACTACCCAGAAATTCACTGTATAAACTTGCTACTAAAGAGTAAAGAATGGTACCAGCTGTCAGGAAATCAAAAGACTGACTAATTGTATTAGGAAAATATGCTGTCAGGGACCTCTCCAGAGTGCTAGAGAGCAACGATGTCAGTTGAGAGACTAAGATGTACTTGATCCAGGCTATGGTCTTTGCAATTACTTGCTATGCATCACAGAGCTGACTGTGAACAATGACTAAGAATCCATAACTAAGAAGAAAAATTAATATCTCTGAGTTGTGGTGCTGGAAAAGAGTATTGAACATACCACGGACTGTCACAAAAACAAAAAGGTCTGTATTTGGAGAGGATGAAACCAAGTTTCACCTTGGATTTTGAAGCTCCATCTAACATGCTTTGGCCACATGGCCAGAAGGGACCAGTTCTTAGAGAAGAACATCATGCTTAGAAAGGGGGAGGGACAGTGCAGCAGAGGAAGACCTGGGATGAGATGAACTGACATAGTAACTAGGTTAATGGGGGGTAGGTATATCAGAGGCACTGAGACTGGCTCAGAATAGGGCAGGCTTTCAGAGCTATCGTACACCAGGTCATTACGAGTCACAGGCAACTTGTTGGCACACAACAACAATAACAAAATACACACACAAGACAATTTATACACAAACATATATATGCACATGAGAATTTATTTTACTTGTTAAAAAACAATCTTCAAAAGACCTAAGGAACACAGTAACACGGATGTACTCTGACACACATATGATCTCCATGATTAGAATCAGCTCAACAACAGCTGGTTTTGTTGACTATAATGCATTTGCTTTCTATTTGTTTTCTTGGCAGTCCAAGGTATGTTCAATACTATTCTCCAGCACCAGAACCCAAAGACATCGATTCTTCTTCTGTCATCCTTAATCACTGTCTATCTCTCTGATGCATAGCAAGTAACTGCAAATATCATGGCCTGGATCAGGCACACCTTAGTCTCTAGAATGACATCATTGCTTCTCAGTACCCTGGAGAGGTCTCTGGCAGCAGATTTTCCCAATGCAATTCGTCTTTTGATTACTTGACTGCTAGAGCCAAGAGTGTTGATTTTGGAACAGAACAAGCTATAACTGTTAACAACCTCAATCTCCTCTCCATTAGCCAATCAGCCTCGTGGTAAGAATCTTTGTCTTCTTGATGTTGAACTTCAATCCATATTGAAGACTACAGTCCTTGACCTTCTGTAGCAAGTGCTTCAGGGCTTCCTGTTTCAGCAATCAAGGCTGTGTCATCTGCATAATGAAGGTTGTTAATGAGTCTTCCTCCAATCCAAATGCCACATTCCTCCTCATAATGCCAGCCTCCCGATGATCTGTTCAGCATATAGATTCAAAATGTATGGAGTTAAGACTCCTTTCCTGATTCAGATAAAGTTTTGTAATCCTTGCCTCCAAGGAGAAGCCCAGTTTCACCCTCTCCATGACACTCTCCCTATTCTTTCTATAAAGCTACAGTAATCAAAACAGTGTGTTGATGTAAAAAGGACAGATATATAGGCAAAGTGAACAGAAGAGAGCTAACAGACATAAATGCAAATGTATGACCAATTGATTCTTGACAAAGGTATCAATACCATGCAATGCAGAAAGAAACATTGCTATAATGACTGTTGCTGTTACATCAAGATTTCTACACGTAAAAAAATGAAGTAGGATCTCCACCTAACTCTATATACAAAAACGAACTCAAAATAGATCAGTGACCTAAATACAGGGATTTAAATGAGAAAACAGAAATAGGTCTTCATGACATCGGATTTGGCAGTGAATTCTTAGATTGACATCAAAAACACAAGCAACAAAAGAAAAGGCAGATTAAATTAGGCTTCACAAAAATGTAAAACTACTGTTCATAAAAGCACACTATGAAGAGAGAAAAAGTCTGATAAGTAGAATAAATAAAGAACTTTTATATTTCAATGACAAAAAAACAAACAACCCACTTGGTGGTAAAGCAAAAGGGATTCAAAGAGTGAGAAGAACTCAATATTCTATTGCTGACTTTAAATATTATGGAGGGAAGGAGAATGTTAGTGACTTTTAGAAGTAACTGACAAGGGAGCAGACATCTTAATACTTTTGCTACAATTCATCAAGAAACTGAATTCTGCAGACAATTTAAATGAATTCAGAAGTGGGTTCTTCTCCACTCCACTTGGAATCATGATCTACAGAACTCTGAGCTAAAAATTTAAGTTAAATTACACTTAAGCAATACAATCTGTTGTAAGTTATTACATATCAGTGGTAAGCTAGTATCTCATTTGAATGGTAAGGCAGATTTTATTTTCCAAAGCTGGCATCAACATTTCCTGTCCAAGCGCTTTTCTAGAATCTTCCCATAATCCCATCCTTTCTCTCTTTGAATGTGGGAAGCTTCTTGTGGCTGTTTTAATCAAGGAGTTTTGCAGTAGATATGCAATGAAACTTCTGCAGTTACAGCACAAACATGCCATGAGTTTCCACCTTGCTGTCTTGAGACACTAGCTCTTGGATCCCAGCCATCATGCTGGGGGCAAAGGGGGTTGGAACAGTATGGAAAAGAACCAACAGCCAGAACCAACTGGCAAGTATGTGAATGAGCCCTCCTGGAAGTGTGCAGAGCAGGGACAAATGCTCCTGCCCAGCTCTGTTCAAACTGAAGATTTATGAGGAAATAAATGACTATTATTGCTTTTCGCTAAGTTGTGTCGCTGTTAAGCTGCAATAAAAATTAGGCAGTTTGCACACACAATTCACCACATCATGGGGGCTGATCTATTCACCAAGATCTATTCATCAAGATGATTCCACTGAGAATGGACTTGATTGCCCGGGCAATGTTACACTGGCCTGTTAACTGTTGTTAGGTGCCGTCGAGTTGCCTGTGACTCGTAGCGCCCCTATGTACAAAAGCTTTTGAACTGTGCTCTATCCTGTGTCAACCTTATTGTCACTGACACATTTACCCCTACTACACCAGTCACTGAATCGTTCCACCTCATCAAGGGTCTTCCTCTCTTACACTGTCCCTCCACTATCCTAAGCATGATGTCCCTTGCCAAGGACACTGGCCTAAAAGTTTCTAAATGCTTGTTTCAGGTATCTAGGATGGCTGTAATAGAAATACCACAAGTAAATGGCTTTAATCAAAGGAATTTATTCTTCAGGAGGCTAGGCATGTGAATTCAGAGCAGTGGTTCTGTGGGAAGGTTTTCTCTATCAGTTCTGGAGGAAAATCCTTGTCTCCTCTGAACAGCTGTGGGCCCACTATTCCTTGAAGATACACATGTGTCTTGGCATCAATCTTTCCGTGCTTCTCATAGATTTTTAAGTGTAGGAATCTTGGGTTCAAAATTTGGTCTCTACTCCCAGCTGTCTCCATTTGCTTTTCCTTCCTTTTATTTCTTGTAAGATAAAAGTGAACACAGGCCACATCTCAGGAAAATATTCCTTTACATAGGATTGGGGCTATGATCTGAGTAAGATGTTGCATCCCTCCCTAATTCCTTTACAAATAATTGGCTGATCACATTAGACCAAGTAGGGGAGACAACCACATCATTACATAACCTCCTAACCACTAAGAATCATGGCCATGGCTGAACCAAGGTGACATCTATTTTGTGGGGAACACAATTCAATCCATGGCAATGCTTACTCTCAATACTGGTATTTTTCTGTGAACTCAGACTACACAGTGAGTGGGATTTCTGTAAGAAAATCTTTGGGTCAGAGCCATTCTTATTTATCTCTGCATGTTCTCACGTGTCCGTTTGAATTCCTGGAAATAGAAGAGATTCAGTAAATGCTTATGGAATGACTAGAAGACTCAAAGAAAGCAGACATGGGAACTCAATCCACTCGTTCATTTTGTGGGTGGCAATGTGAAAATCTAAAAACCTGGAGTGATGCATCCCGGATCATGGAATGGCATCAACGGGAGTCACAAGAGCAGCAGTCATGAGAACCTGAAACCTTTGAGGCCAGGTTTTCAAAGTAACTGCATATATGTGAAAAAGGATTGGTCAGGGCAGGAAACCAACAGAAAGATAAGCATACACTTGCCTATCTGAGGGGCAGCTGCTGTCCCAGCATCATCTGACCATCACCAGGGGAACTGCCAAGGGAACTAAAAGATCAGTTTTTAAATAGAGGCAGAAAGATTCTGATTTCTAGTGAGTCGTTCGTCATTTGAAAATATAGTATAAACAAACATGTTTTGAGGCTTGAGTTTTGTCCTCCAGGTCATCAATTTGCAATTTCTGAGCTAGCTCAGTCCCTCTAATTTACAAGTAAGAAAACTGAGAAACTGAAAGACCACAGACTTAGCCAGGGAAGAGGGAGCAAGGCCAGACTTGTCCAGGATTTTGATGAAGATAACTAATTTTACCAACATTTATTGAGCATCTACTATGGATACAAAGCATTCAGAGCTACAATCTCACTTAATCCTTTCAATGAAAGAAAAGCAACACTATCATTCCCTCTTTTTGCAGATTCAGAGGTTGAAAGAAGCTATGTAACTTGCCAACTTAGACCACAATCTAAGGAAGTAGCTGCTCTGTTCACAATCACTTTTTTTTATAAGGTGAATGAATATTCCCCCTTTTACCATTTCATTCTCCATTTACAAGTCCATGGGTACCGTGTGAAAAGGGCCTGGCCATCTGTTTCCAGACAACAGCTATTACATGTCTATGGAAACATCTCTACTCTGACACACACGAGGCAAAGCTGATTTGATGGCAACTGCTTTTTCTGATTAAATATCCTGCTGATCAAAACCCTGTTTTTGTTGTTATTGTTATGAGCGATTCAGTGGCTTGCGACCCATAGCGACCCTATGTACAACAGCCCTAAACTCTGCTCTGTCCTGTGCCAATCACACTGTCTCTGACACTCCCAT
>NW_006399899.1:4282848-4283944 GCF_000299155.1 Elephantulus edwardii
AGGCATAAATCCTATCTCCATACCTTTTCAATCTATTTGCAGAATAGATCATCTGGGTGGCTAGACTCTATAAGGAGGAATTTGACATCAGGGTTGGAGGAAGAGTCACGAACAACATCTGCACTAGGCAGATAACAAAACCTTGTTTGCTGAAACTGAGGAGGGTATGAAGCATGTGCTGCAGAAGGGCAAGGACTATGATCTCCAATATTAAGACGACAAAGATTCTCACCACTGGGCTGATGAGCAGCATCATTATAAACTGTGAAGAGTTTGAGATTGTTAAAAGCTTCAGTTTGCATGGCTCCACAATCAACACTCTTGGCACCAGCAGTCAGGAAATTAAAAGACGAATTGCATTGGGGAAAATTTATTGTCAGAGAACTTCCCAGAGAAATAAATAACAACGATGCCAGTCTGGAGACTAAGGTATGTCTGATCAAGGCCATGCTCTTCACAACTACTTGCTATGCATCAGAAAGCTAGACAATGGCTATGGATGATAAAAGGAGAATTGATGCCTTTGAGTTATGGTGCTAGAGAAGCATACTGAATATATCATGGATGGCTAGAAGAACAAATTTCATACTATTGTTGTTGTTGTTATGTGTCGTTGAGTTTCTTGTGACTCATATATAGTGACCCTATGTACAAGAGCTCTGAAACCTGCTCTATCTTGAGCCAAACTTATTGTCTCTGACACACGTACCTCCATTACCCCGGTCACTGAGTCAATCCATCTCATTGAGACTCTTCCTTTCTTGTGCTGAAGAGGGTTAAAGCAGTCTTCTCCTTGGAGGTAAGGATTCTGAAGCTTTGTCTGACATATTTTGGGCATGTTTCAAGGAGAGGGACAGTGCAGGAGATGAAGACCCTCGATGACATGGATTGATTCAGTGAGTACGGTAATGGGAGTAGGTGTGTCGGAGTCAGTGAGGTTGACTCAGGATACGGCAAGGTTCACAGCTCTTGGATTTAGGGTAGCTATGAGTTGCAACTAGGGATATCGTTGCTGATGTTAGATGGATCTTGGCTGAAAGCAGGGAATACCAGAAGAATGTCTATCTGTGTTTCATTGATTATGCAAAGGCATTTG
>NW_006399899.1:4292273-4343483 GCF_000299155.1 Elephantulus edwardii
AATCAATCCACCTCATAGAGGGCCTTCCCCTCCTGCGCTGTCCCTCCACCCTCCCAAGCATGATGTCCTTCTCCAAGGACTGGTCTCTCCTTACAACATGACCAAAGTATGTTAGACGGAGCCTCAGAATCCTTGCCTCCAAGGAGCTGCCCAGTTTGACTTTTTCCAGGATGAATCTGTTTGTTTTCCTAGCAGGTCCATGGTACCCTGAATACTCTTCTCCAGTACCACAGATCAAAGGCATCAATTCTCCTTCTATTCTCCCTAGTCATTGTCCAACTCTCTGATGCCTAACAAGTGAACCCTAAAACAACAAAATCTGTCTTGCAACATTTCTCTATTACTTTATCTGAGAAATGCCATTCAGGGGTAAGCTATTTCCTGTGCCCAGTATCTGAGTGACACTTGGCTCGGGTATGGCTCACATCACCCTTTCCAAGTGCTCACTTCCCAGAGCACCAGGACACTCTTGCATCTACTATAGCGGTAGGAGCAGCTTGTGCCCCCAGCCACCTCCCTTCAGTACAGAAGGTACACAAAGCTTTGGAAAGGTTAAGAAATCTGACAGAAATAATATAAAGGTGTTCTTTTAAAACTATAGGAACTCTGGTGGCTCAGGGGCTAAGCATTCAATTGCTAACCTAAAGGCCAATGGCTTCAACCCACCAACTGTTTCACTGAAGGAAAAAAAAGATGTGGCAGCCTGCTTCTGTGGACATTTACAGTGGTGGAAACCTGAGGGGATTCTCTTCTATGGGGCAGTTATGAGTCAGAATTGACCAAAGACAGGGGAGTTTTCTGGTATTTTCAAATTATAATATTCAGTGATCCCTTGGAGATACCACCATTGAAAGTCACAAGAAGGGAATCCCAGGAAGACAGATTTCAATGTACCTCAGGGAAAAAATTGTCACAATTAATTAACCAATCAATTGCCAACATTTCAAGTGAGATTATATGAAAAATATTGTACCACTAAAAAAATCTTTTCACTACAATAAATAGGTAAACTTTATGATTATAGTTTTAAATAATAAAAGCATATGTCAAAAGATTCAAATTGTTAACAATGTGTGCAATGAAAAGGTAAATTCTATCTCAAGCCCTACTCCCTAAAGATGTTCACTGTTAAACATACTCCTTCCAGATTTTTTCTTCTCTGTATTTTCTCCTTACCTCTTCCTAATGTTTCATGGCTAACTCTAAATTACCAGGTCAGTTAAAATTGGGATTCAGAAAGCAGAGACTTGTCCTAAAATCACAGTGCAAATCACCAAAACTCTCCTCCTGAGGATCATGGGCTTCCATCACACCAGTCTGTTTCCATCCCTCTTCCTTCTCATCTCCAGCAATGGTTGTGATGATCAACTATTTCTGCCCAATACCAGATTGCCTGTAGCAACAAATCATCATAAGCTTAATGACTTTACACAAATTTAGCTTTTTACATGTCTAGAGATCAGAAGTCTCAAATAAATTTCACTGGGATAACTTCATGAGGTCAGCAGGGCTATGTACCTCTTGGAGGCTCAAAGGGAGAATCAATTTCAATTTTCTAGGCTTGGGACCACTTCCTTTATCTTAAAGTCTTAGTATGGCTTCTTGCAATCTCTTTCTATTACAACCCCTCCTTGTATTATTTCTCCTCCTGCCTCCTTTGGCTCATCTGATAGGATAATCTACCCATATCCAGATACTTAATTCCATCAACAAAGATCCTTCTGTCATGGCTGATAGGTAGCATTACATATACGTGACTTTTATAGCCTTTGTCTTGTTACTTTCACCACATGTCTAGGTTGTTGCCATTGTTAGGTGCCATCTAGCTGAGTACCACTCATAGCAACCCTATGAGCAGACTTGAACCCTGTCCCATACTGTGCCATCCTCACAATCTCTGACACACTCGAGCCCATTGTTACAGTAACTGTGTCCATCCACCTGGTTGGGGGTCTTCCTCACCTTCGCCATCCCCCACCTTTCTAAGCATGGTGTCCTTCTCCAAGGAGTATCCTCTCCTAGCCATATGCCCAAAGTATGTAAGGTGAAGCTTCACCATCTTTGTCTCCAAGGAGCACTCTGGCCGCACTTTCTCCAAGATCTGTTTGTTCTCTTGGCAGTCCATGAGACATAGAGCATTATTCTGCAACATCACAGCTCAAAGGCATCAATTACTCTTCCGTGATCCTTATTCACTGTCCAGTTCTCATCAGCATAATAATTATCAGAAAGACCATGTCTCTCACTTGACTATGTCAAGTGCACTTTAGTCTTCAAACTAACATCATTGCTCCTCAGTAATTCGAAGAAGTCCCTGACTGTAGCCTTTTAAATTTTTTTTTAATTTTTATTGTATTATTTTTACGTGTACCGACAAATCAGATCTGACTGGTACAGGAGGAGATTGCCCCCTCCTTCTCCAGCAGAGCATCTGGTGGATTTGAACTGTGTACCTCTGGGATTGCAGTGCACCTGACTGTAGCCTTTTGTAATGCAATATGTCTCCTGATCTTCTGACTGCTGATACCAAATGTACTGATTGTGGATCTAAGTAAGATGAAGTAATTGACAGCTTCAATCTTTTCTCCATCTGTTATAGCGATGCCTATTGGTCCAGTGGTAAGAATTTTTGTTTCCTTTAATTTTTGTCTTATTTTTGTTATCCAAGGAGTAGGACATGAATATCATTAAGGAACCATTAGTTCACGTCTACCAAGGAAACCTGGTGGCACAGAAGTCAAAAAGGTCCGCAGTTCAGACCTACAAGTTGTTCTGCAGGAGAAAGGTAAGTCAATCTGCTTCTATAAGACTTAGAGCTTTGAGAGTCCTCTGAGGACAGTTTTACTCTGTCCCTATAGGGCTGTCATGACTCAGAATTGACCCAGTTACAGTGGGTTCCATTGGGTTTGGGGTATTCTATAACATCAGCCAAGGGGCCCTGTCTAGAAATTCTCTATCTTGATTCCTAGGAGCTGGATAATGATGTTGCAAAGTGACACAAGAATATACATGGGCCTTGGGATCTGCCTCATCTGAGATGAGAGGTGGAAGCACATGGAGTTGAGGAGGGCGTGGAGGAGATCGCTCATGCAAGGTCTCCCCTCTTTAGGCCTCATTTCCCCCTGTGCTCTTACTTCCCCAGTATCCACAGGGCACCAGCTCCTTCTGGCTGGTTAGAGAGCTTGCTATATATACCAGAGTGACACAAGACAGCAGCCACTGCCACGAACGTGTTAAGTTACAGAAGTCCTCAACCTCCTCTTCCTGACCAAGAGATGGGTCTGACAACCCTTACCTTTACATTCTTGTCTCATCAGACAGTTGGATTAAATGAAATCAGGTATAACCTGAATGTGCTCCACATATATAAAAAAGAACAACATTTGCTGAAAGATCCTACAACCACAGAAAAGTCAGGGCACAAAGTTGCTTCCATTCTCTGTTCCAGCTCCATTTCAATGCAGAGCAATAAGCCCTATAGGTTAGCTGTCTTGGATTATTCCAAAGCTCTTTACTGTACACTCTGCTCCTGGCATTACCCTTTCCCTTTATAACCTGCAGGAGTCTCGCATGTTTTCACAGATTGCAAATTCTTTCCCTAAATCCACTTACTGCTTCAAAAACCACGCATCTGTGCATCGACTGGCCTTACTCACGGAACAGGAAGATTTCACGTCTTGTTCACGTGACCGTATTTCCCAGTGGTCTTTGTTTTACAAGGTAGAGAAACAGCCAGAACCATATTCTCAGCTGGCCAGTATTCAAGCTAGAAGAGCTGCTGTAAAACTATGCACTCAGCAAGTGGTCTGGGCTGCCGGATAGGAAGTGAGGCTTGGACCAGAGTCCTGGAAGGGACAGACCTCTGCCTCATTGGCCCTGGCAGCGCTTCCTCTGACAGCTTTGGTTCCTCTGCGTGCAGTGCCAGCCTGTTCACTGGTTCACTGGCCTCTGGGTTGTCTTCCTCTCCATTCTCAACAGCCTGGCCTGCCTCCTGTGCCCAGTCATTCTCCTGGCATTCTCCACGTGCAGCTCTTTTCTACCTGTCTTCTAATCTGGCTCCATCTCCAGGATGCACCCTTTGCCTGTTTTGTAGTTAAGAGGAAGGAAGACACGGAGCGCCAAGCTGCTTGCTCTCCCGGAGAAGACCTGGCAGGCTGGCATTTATTGCCTTTACCATATGTCAGCCTCTGCCAGGGATTTCACAGCATTTTCCTCACAAACCTAGAAGGCAGCGCCAATGTCATCATCCCTGTTTACAAATACTCCTTGGATGACGGTGCAAATGATTACGTGCCAGACTACTAAGAGAAAGGCTGGCAATTCAAATCCACACACAGGTAATGTGAAAGAAAGGCCTGGTGATTTGCTTCTGGAAAGATTCACAGCCTCATGAGGCCCATTCTAGTCTGCAATAAAAGTCAAAATTGAATTATGTCATGGCAACTTGATGGTTTGGGTTTTGGTTTTCCCAGATGAAGAAATTGACTAAGAAGTGGTCGCTGGTACAGGAATGTGGGACTGGCTGGCCCATGACTGACTCGAGTTCATAAAGACGGTCATTTGCCCATGACCACAAGGGCCTCTGACATCAATTACACTGCTGCATCATGTTCCTGAGGACAAAACACCACGGTCTCCCGGGCAGACTCTTACAAATTCCCTTTTTCCATTTTCCCAACCTTTTAAAGTGGACTCTGAACATAAGAGAAGGGTGCAGATCTGGGAAGAAATTAATCCCACATTACTTGTCAGCGCTGGTGCAGACTCCCTGCCGTTGCCTAGGTTACCTCAGCTGGGAGCTTAAGCCACCACCAAACACTCCCCTATTTACCTTAATTAATCACATTGTCATGGCTGGCTCTGGAGGGATGCCTGGCCCTCCCAGATCTCCTGGGATAAGGAGGGAAGTTGGGGTGCACTTTTAGTGAAAGGACTTAACTACTGGAGGGAGACAGAGCTGGAGGCCAGTGTGAACGAAGCAAGATCATCACACAGGGACCACGTGGGACCAGGGCAGGAGACGAGAACGCTCATTGTAAATGACATTCACTTGCCAAGAAATTTTAACTATCACTCAGATGGCAAAAATACTTTGGTAGCCAAGACATAATTATAAGTTGTATTATTTGGGCCATTCAAGAGGAAGGTGTGAGAGCTAAGAAAATAGCTGTCTCATACATGAAAGGCCCCATTTTTTTTCATGCTTTTAAAAATTACACAGGAAAGAGGCAGGGGAGGGGCAGAGTCTCTCGGCATTCACATTGCAAAGGGCTTATTTTCTAAGAAATGTGTTCTGTCAGCTGACCTGAATCTGAGCATGGATGTCGCCTGCCTCCCTGACTGTCCCCCTTTCCTCTCTGGGTATGTGTTTTTGTTACACAGACAACTGGACACGTGGCACTCACCAGGTAACTGTTTGAGATATGCCAGAGGGCTCAAAGGACACATATTCACAGGCATTAACCTTGGCTTCCTTGCTGAATAGTAATGAGCATAAAAGAGATAGACCAACAGGACAGATAAACAGACAGGTACCTCATTTGATATGGAAGGTCTAAATGCCTCAGTATCCTCTAAAGAAGCCAAGGATCCTACGACTCTTGTTAAACCCCATATTAAGCACTGCCTGCTCTACAAACTGCCTCACCTTTATTTACAGGACCTGATTATTTGTTCAGAATATTGTTTCTTCAAATATATCACAGTTCACAGTCTTTCAAGGCAAAAAGAGTGAGCAATCAAAGCTGCTCCAAGTAGCCTGGTGCTTAATAACGAGGCCTCAGTTTCTTCATCTGAAGAAGGGGGAGGATAATGTCTCATAGCAGCTCAGAGAATCAAAGGAGAATGTGTAAAAAAAACCCCAACAACACATGGACAACATGAATGGCCACATATATAGAAATGGTCATTACCATCGTTTGAACTTTGTCACCCATTACAACAGTGATCTCAAGCTGTTCAGCTGAGAACCCTGAAAGTCAATGCCCGCCCATTTCTTGTTCTGTTACAAATCAGTTGAGTCTTCAGACTCCAACCATCATCAGCCTGGCCCTGTCTTTACTCTTCTACAAAAGAAGGGTAAGGTTGGGTGAGTGGTTAGCCATTCATGTAAGCAAACTGGAGATAAAGAAAAGTCTGGTATGAGGGGCACACACTATCCATGGCAACTTTAGCATTCCTCCTCAGACGGACACACAATTAGACAAAGGCTGAATGATGTGAAATACAGGTGTTGGTTAGCAAGTAGTTTCTAGAGCCTCTAGTTTTGAGCCAGATGGATTTATAAAGTATAATCCAAAGAAAGATGACCCAACAGAGTGTGGAAATTATTGAACAATATCATTAATATCACATGCAAGCAAGATTCTGCTGAAAATGATAAAAAAATGACAGGAGCAACACGTCAACAGAGAACTGCCAGATGTGCAGGCTGGATTTAGATGAAGTCGTGATACTAGGGATATTATAGCTAGTATTAAATGGATCTTGGCAGAAACAGAGAGTACCAGAGGAATGTCTATCTGTGCTTCATTGACTATGCAAAGACCTCTGACTGTGTGAATCACAACAAGCTGTGACTGACTCTGAGAAGAATGGGAATCCCAGAACATTTGATTGTGCTTATGCAAAACCTATACTTGGACCAAGAGGCAGTCGTCAGAACAGAGCAAGGAGACACTGCATGGTTCAAAATTGGGAATGGGGTCCGCCAGTGAAGTATTCTGTCTCCATATCTTGCAGAACAGATCATCTGGGACCCTGGGCTGTATGATAAGGAATGTGCCATCAGGATTGGGGGAAAATTCATCAACAACCTGTGCTATGCAGATGACAAAATCTTGCTTGCTGAAACTGAGTACGACCTGAAGTGCTTGTTGCAGAAGGTCAAAGACTGTAGCCTTCAATATGGATTGAAGCTCAACATCAAGAAAACAAAGATTCTCACCAATGGGCAAATTGGCAGCATCAGTATGGATAGTGAAGAGATTGAGATAGTTAACAGTTTTAGTTTGTTTGGCTCCACAGTCAACACTCTTGGTACCAGTAGCCATGAAATCAAGAGATGAATTGCATTGGGAAAGTCAGCTGTCAAGGACCTCTTCAGAGTACTGAAGAGCAATGACATCAGGCTGGAGACTAAGGTGTGCCTGATCTGGGCTATAGTCTTTGCAATTGCGTGCTATGAATTGGAGAGCTGGACAGTGACTAGGGATGATAGAGAATTGATGTGTTTGAGCTGTGGTTCTGGAGAAGAGTATTGAATATACCATGGACTGCTAGGAGAACAAACAGATTGCAGGCAAGGATTCTGAAGCTTCGTCTGACATACTTTGTCATGTTGCAAGGAGGGACCAGTCCTTGGAGAGGGGCGTCATGCTTGGGAGAGTGGAGGGACAGTTCAGGAGAGGAAGACCCTCGATGAGATGGATCGATTCTGTGATTGAAGTGTAAATGTATTGGAGACAATGAGGTTGCACAGGATAAAGCAGGATTTAGGGCTCTTGTACACAGGGTTGCTATGAGTCGCAAGCGACTCATCGGCACATAAAACAATCACATATGGTGACATGAACATGTCTTGAAAGTTAGGACCATTTGATCCCCACTAGGCATCTTGGCTAAGCCACCTGACTTTGGGATGTCTGGTCTTAGGTAGGGGGGAAAAAAAAAGACAAGAATTCCTGAAGCCCACGTTTGGGGACTCAGCTTCTTTTGAGTCACTGACTCTTATTCTCACATTACCAGTCTCTCCTCCTTCTCACCTGGGAGTCACTATGGTTCATCTTGTATTTGTTAGTTCAGCCCTCAGGTCCCTCTCCTGGGGTGCACTAGGCACTGCAGTGCTGTTGGCTGGCTGGACCCCCTTCCAACAGCCTGCCTCTCCTATCAGTCACACGTCTGCTCAGGGTCAGAGGCCTGAAGTCAGTCTCATATGGGTGGTGGATTATCTGGGTGAACAGACCCGCTGAGCCTCCAGCTTGTCCCTGCCTTGCTCTGATAGTCTCACTTTTCTGTCCTGTGGCTTTGATGTCCCCACAACATTATATAAAGGAGGCACAGCCCTAGTGACTCTGACATACTACAGACCCTGGTTTCAGAGCACTAAGGAGATTAATAGGATTGTTTTTTCTGGGGGAAAAATTTACGTATTCACAGACTCCAATAAAACAGCAACAATACTGTGGCAAAATAGAAAAGTGTCCACCCCCCAAAAAAATAACAAGAACAACTAACATTTATTGAGTTTAATAATTTTTAAGTCTAAGGTTAAAAAGCTTTAATAATTTTTTTCTTAATATGAAGCCAGGTTCCTTTACCAGCTTATCAAGTTCGATATGATCTATCCTCTGCCTCCCTCTCCAGCCCTTCCTACCTGGTGCTCCCCTTGGTGTCAGCTCTCCAGCTAGGTCTCTAAGGTTTCAAAGTGTGCCTCACTTCTACCATGGGCCTTTGCACATGCTACTGTTTCTACTTAAAGTACTTGTCACAGGCAGCTCCCACGCTGCTAAATTAACTCCCTATCTCGGCTTAGATCTTTCCTCCAGGAATTCTTTTCTGTCTTCTCAAGCCAAGCTCTGGTAAGCATAGTATGGTCCTATCCTTCAGGATGAAGTAGATCACTGCTTAAAATGACTATTCCAGTTAATCACTCCTTCTAATACCTGTCCCACTATTCTCTGGAAGAGTATTAGAAAATGAATTGTAAATGCTCAGTAAATGTGAGCTGAATGTGCCAGTCTCTGGAATTATTCCTTCTCCATGTACACATCAACAAACCTCCTTAAGAGTTTACAGATTACAGTCCCAGAGGTATGCAGCTTGAATCCACCAGATGCTCTGCTGGTGAAGGAGGGGCAATCTTCTCCTGTACCAGTCAGATCCGATTTGATGGTTGTTGTTGTTAAGTGCTGCTAAGTAGTAGACGACTCATAGCAACCTTATGAATGAAAGACCTGAGCACTGTTTATAAAGTTTCCAGAGGCAAGCCATTTCGGAAGTGGATGCCACTTCTGCTTCCAAACTTGTTTTATCAGTGTCACAGTGTTTAGCATCACAGCAACCATGATTTGACATCAAACCTCTTGAATTGACAGTACACACACAAAAAAAGAATAAATTTTTTTTTAAAAAAGAGTTTACTGAATGGAAGTCAATATTCTCTTACCAGTTTCATGACCTTATTGCCACCGTAAGGTGTAAATTATTTGCCTAAACTTGTCTTCTCCTCTGTCTCCCACCTCTGCATTCTGTCATCTGGTATACCTTAAGCCTACTGTGATATTTCATTTGGTACCTAACTATCGAAGTAAGGGCCTGAAGGTGAAGCCAGCCTTTTACAAAGAGTAAAACATTTGATGTTGCATGTGGAATGTCTTCAGCTATTTCTGGTTATCCTAGGATATTTCTGGCTTTCATAGGGAGCGTTGGTGGTGTAGTGCATAGAAAGTTGTGCTGTTAAAGCAAATATCTTGCATCTCAGACAGTTTGAATTCACATTCCCCACCACCACCCCACAACCCCGGCTCCTCCTGAGAGATTTACATCCTCATAAACTTAATGGAGGGTCAGCTATGAGTTAGTTCTGACTCAAAGGCAATGAGTTTGAACTTTTTATGGTTAAAGCACAAGAATCAAAAGACCCACGAGGAAGGAGCACTGTGGTGTTCAATGGATTAAATGCCAGCGGACTATGGTGCTCCTGATATCTGGAATGTTCTCAGGGACCAGTTCTCCAGGGAAAGGTCCACATGAGGAGCTGGGCTGAATTTGCTTTGGTGATGGAGCTCACTAATTGCATTAGCACATGTACCATCTGACCTTGCTAATAACTGCTTATGCTGCACACTTGCTACTAAAGTCACCAGATTATAAGCAATTATTTGGCTCTGTGCAAAAAAATGTTAATTTCATGCTTTGTAAACACATCTCTTGTAAAAGACCAACTTGCCTGCAAAAACTGCTTTTGACACCACGAGATAATCTTCAGGGAAAGGGCGTGAGGGAGACGAGGGCTATCCTGTTAATCAGTTTCTACAACTTGCTTTCCCTTGAGTCTCTCATTATCAAAAAAGATGTGTTGGTAATTATGATCACCAAGAAAGCAGAGAAGGAAAAGAGAAAAACACTTCAATTAGTGAAAATTGACTTCTATAAAAGCTAAAGTTCTTGCAAGTTCATCATGTGCTTTCAACTGGGTAAAAGGAGTTTGGGAACCTGAGAAGGTGGAATTTCATACTCACTGAATCACACTATTTTAATGTTAGAGCACCCTTGGCAAAGAGTGCATCTAAGATAGACATCCTGTCAGGCTCACAGTGAGATGAAGCCAGAGCCAAGAATCAAACTCACCAACCTGAATTCTTAGATAGGAAACTTTCAGCAGAGAGATCTAGGTGTTTAGCTTTTTTAAAATAAAAAATAAAGCCCAAGTTCATTAGGGGCTATGGTTGCCCAGTGAGTAGGGCATTGTGATGCCAACCCAAAGACAAGCAGTTCAAATCCATCAGCTGTTCCAAGGGAGAAAGATGGGCAATCTCCTCCCATGTGATTTACAGCCTCTGAAAACCCACTGGAGAGAAAGCTATGAGGCAGTTCTGACTTGACAGCAATAACAGCGCAGATAGTTCATTAAGTAGTAACTGCTGTTGCTGTTGTGTACTGCAGAGTCAGAATCAACCCACAGTTGACCCTCTGGCAGGTTTTCAGAAGCAATCAATCACTTGAAAGGGGATTTCCCATCCTTCTCCTGCAGAGCAGCTGGTGGCCTCGAATCGTGTACCTTAGGGATTGTAGTGCAGCTTCTTCCTGCTGGCCTAGTGGTAAGAAACTGCTATAATCCCAAATGCATCGTTCAAATCCACCAGCTGCGCCTCAGGAGAAGGATGGGTAATCTCCTCCTACGTGAATAACTGTCTCTGAAAAGCCACTAGAGGGCCAGCTATGGGTCAGTTCTAACTCTATGGCATACAGGAACAGGGTTGTTAGAAGGGAGCTCTGTGTATGGTTTGCTTGCTGGAAGTTATTCCAAGGCTGCATCTCTCCAGGAATTCTAATTCACCAATCACTCCACAGAAGAAAGATGAGCAATGTCCTCCATGCAATTTACAGCTTTGGAAACCCAACAGAGGATCAGCTATGCGTGGGTTCTAACTCAGCAGTAATAAGTCAGGATTGGGAAAGCTATTATGTGGCCACTTAAACTCTAATAATTGGCCTCCATTTATCTGAAGTAACAGATGAAGGGGCGATAGAAATTGGAGGAGGAAATGGAATGTGGGTTTGGTGGTCTCTATGAACAACTGTGGTACCTGGTTATCATTACTGAATATTTAATCAAAGATTCTATAGACGTATCCTTACAAAAATAGGGGGCAATGTGGAACAGAATTTAAAATTCTTGAAGGGATCGGAATGTTCTGGAGTCATATAGGCTAGATGACCCTCTGAAATGATTGCCTTGAGATAATCTTTACATCTTAAACTTTAAACCAAAACTATCCCATGAAGTCTTTTTTTAAACACTCCCTTCAAAAAAAGCTTATTTTAATCAGGAGAAAACATTCACTATAAGCATTGTGCTCTTTTAATAAAAGTTTCCTATGTGAGATCAAATTGAAAACAGCAACACAAAAGGTTGGATGAGAAGCTTAGGAAGCAATGCATTTAAGGTCATTGTTGCTATGTGCTGTCGAGTTGGAACCAATGCAAAGCTGGCCTCCAGTGGGTTTTCAGAGGCAGTCAATTTTTAAGATAACAGTAATGGAATAATGTGGTGGGGAAAGATGACACTGAACTGAAGCATAACTTGAAGAATATAAAAATGTCACTGAATTGTACCTGAAGAAATTGTTGAAACGGTGTATCTTTAGGTGTGTCTACTTAAACACACTCACACACAGAGCGAAGGAAACAAGATTCTTGTCATACTTTCCCCCAGTAATTCCCTGGTGTCAGGCTGTATGTGTTCCTGACATCCACTCTGTTGGATAAGGACTAACTAGAAGCCAGCTGACAAAGCAGACTGTGTAATTCAATTTAAGATGCATTTCTTAAACACTAACAGTACTTCTCAAACATTTCTGCTAAGACCACCCTTCCTTGTCCCACTTTCCCCAAAGGCAGAGGAGATGATATGCTCAGAGCAGGCATATGTGGGAGTGTTTTCATCAAAAGCAGCTACAGCAGGCCAGGCTACTTTTCTGAAGTTCTTGAACTTAACTATTTAAGGAAATTTCACTGTCTATGATACAAATGGTTTATTTTACTCTAAAAAAAATGTGTTTCTTTCCACTCTTCTCAAAATAGTTTGTGAAAACTTGATGCTTTCGGAAGGCATGTCCTGAATGAACATGAATTCACTGTATGAAACCCATACATAGGCAAGGATACAAGGAACTTCCATGTTACCAGAAGGAGTAGGAATAACAGTGCGTCAGGGGCCAAGCAGGGGGTGCTCTGTATGTACCAGAAAGGGAGGTGCAGTTAGAGCAAGTTTCTCCAAAAGGATGCATAAGGTTTATTTTAGTTTTGTTTTTATTATACGGCTAGGTGTGTCAGAGTGACTGGCTCATGACAGGGCAGGCTTCAGAGCTGTTGTACATAGGGTCGTTATGAGTCCAAGGTCACTCAAAGGCACATAACAAAAACATGATAATACACACAGAGAAAAAAAAATAACGTCTTTATAGGAAACTGGGTAAAGAATCAGGTCTCTCTGTGTCTTTATTTACAACCTCATATGAAATCTAGAATTATATCCAAGTGGGAAAAATCATTAAAATAAATACTTCATAATTCCATCACATAATAACCACTGTTAATGATTTCATAGCTACCACCTTTTTTATCTTGTTTGAGTATATGTGTCTAAAATCTGAAGACTTAACTGGAGGGCTGGAAGCAGCCTTCTTCACTCCTTACTGAATCAAGCGAATTTTCCTGTCATTAAAAGTTCTTTGGATATATTTTCAAAGGGTACATTTTATTCTAATCCATGGACAGATGCTGTACCCCACTGCTGGGTGTTCAATTGCTTTCAATTTTCTATTTAAAAAATGTTTCACTCAACATCTTATACACATACCACACCTATGTTTAACTCCTCAGGCTTGACTCCTAGAATGAGAATTCCTCAATTTTTTTTTAAGTCTCTCACCACAAGCTGACACATTTTTTTTTTTACCTTTTGAGAATTGGAGGGGTCTTAGGTCATGTTATTTTGTTTTTAAATGATACTGAAAAATGTCTAAAGAGGAAAACCTCAGGAGTCTGCAAGGAGCCCATATGAGGTGGGTTGTTGTTGTCGTTGTTGTTATGTGCCGTCGAGTCGCCTGCGACTCATAGAGACCCTATGTACAACAGCCCTAAACTCCGCTCTGTCCTGTGCCAATCGCACTGTCTCTGACACTCCCATCCCAATTATCCCAGTCACTGAATCAATCCACCTCATAGAGGGCCTTCCTCTCCTGCACCGTCCCTCCACCCTCCCAAGCAACCCCAAACCCACCTGCCTGCAAAGCTGGCTTGGTGAACATTTCACATGTTATGCCTTCATGACATCTCAGTGCCAAATGAGCTCAGAGGAGAGACGCACTAAATGCGGACATATGGGATTGTCTTCAGTAAAAGGAGGTTCTTCATGCTTCTCTTTGGAGAGTAATAACTTGGGAAATATGCACAAACCATTGCTGCTAGGATATAAACAGCATGAAATTATCCAAACTTGGAGCCATTAAAGATGCACATCATGAATTTAGAATCAAAACACTCTATAAATTCACAGTAAAACTGCACAATGAAAAATCAGTTTGCACACCGTAAAAGCAGTTGTGAGTTAGAGGATTTTGCAAACACTCCTGACGTTATTCCCTGGTAGGCACAAGGTAGAAAGTCAGTGGCCCCTCCTCTTGAAAACATCATCCAGTTCAGGAGAGCAAGAAGCTCCAACGTCCCCTCCAGGTCTGACAGTTTTCATGATTCGTTTCAGCAACTGTTTTGGAAGTGATTTGGTCAAATTCTCATTTGTGAGTTTAAAGATTGCCTGACATCACATAATTACTGATTTCACAGTTAATTTTTAAATTTTTTATTTTTTACTTACTTTTAGGGAAGGATTCAGAAGGAGAGTGATAAGAAATGAGTAATTAACCAATTGTCACAAGGGTCTGTATATCCCATCCCCAAACCAAAACAGTGCACGTGGGAAGAACATGTAATGTTTAGAAAATTCTTGAGAATTCTTTTTCTCCAGAAACTACACTTGCTGGTTATTTTTGTATTTCCTCTGGAGTAAAAGGCTGGGGGTGGGGAGAAGCTGCTCCCTTCTCATTCTTACTCTCATCCCAAATCTGGAATGAGGTCAGGAAGGGAGCTATGACCAAAGGCCCCTGGCTGTCATTTCTGGCCACTTGAGGCCATAAGAAAGCTACCCCCTTTGCAATGCTCCACATGTGAAGCCTACAGGGTTTGGTGTGGGTTAGAGGCACATCGTCCCCTGATAGAGCTAAGTGGGGGTCTGGACTGCTCAATATACAAAAAGAGAAGAAATGAATCTCACCCAAGGAAGGCTGAAACAATGTTTGTTTGGCTTCATCTTGGATTCAGATTAAGAGGCAAGAAGATAGCCAGTAAGTCTGATGACTTCTTTCTGTCCTTTGGTATGCTAAAATTTCTCTTACTGACCTTTAAAAACACTGCTTCTTTACCCTAACCTATTTTCAACAGAAAAGATACAAGAAAAATAAAAATGATACCCTTCACCTAGATTTACCAGTTATTAATATTTTACATTTTCTCTCTATCTAGATGTTTAGGGTTTGTTTGTTGTTGTTGTGTGTGTGTGCCATCAAATTAGATATGACTGGTACAGGAGGAGATTGTCGCTCCTTCTCCAGCACAGCATCTGGTGGATTTGAACTGCGCACCTCTGGGATTGCAGTGCCGTTTCCTGCCCCTAGGCCACCAGAGCTCTCTTAGATGTTTTTTTTTTTTGCTGAATCATTTGTAAGTAAAATAACATTATGACACTTGACCACTAAGCACTTCAGCACACATCTCTCAGGCAAAGAACACTCTCCTAAGCCAGCACAAGTCCATTACCAAACCCAAGTAATTTCACATCAATATAAACTATTATCAACAAACTGTGGCTGACTCTAAGAAGAAAGGGAATCCCAGAATACTTGATTGTGCTTTTGTGAAACCTATACTCGGACCAGGAGTTAGCCATCAGAACAGAGAAAGGAAACACTGCATGGCTCAAAATTGGGAAGGCTGTATGTCAAGCATTTGTCCTATTTCCAAACCTTTTCAATCTATATGTAGAACAGATCATCTGGGAGGCTGGGCTCTATGAGGAGGAGTGTGGCATCAAGATTGGAGAAAACTCATCAACAACCTATGTTGTGCAGATAACACAACCCTGCTTGCTGAAACTGAAGAGGACCTGAAGCACTTGCTGCAGAATGTCAAGGACTGCAGCCTTCAATATGGATTGAAACTCAACATCAAGAAAACAAAGATTCTCACCACTAGACTGATTTGGCAGCATCATGATAGATGGCGAAGACACTGAAATTCTCAACAACTTTAGTTTGCTTGGCTCCACAATAAATGCTCTTGGTACCAGCAGCCAGGAAATCAAAAGACTAATTGCATTGGGACAGTCTGCTGTCAGGGAACTCTATAGAGTGCTGAAGAGCAACGATGTCAGTCTGGACATCCAGACCACAGACTTCGCAATTACTTGCTATGTGTCAGAAAGCTGGACAATGACTAGGGATGATAGAAAGAGAACTGATGACTTTGAGCTGTGGTGCTGGAGAAGAGTACTGAACATACCATGGACTGTCAGGAGAACAAAGGTTCATTGTGGAGAGGGTAAAACCAGACTGCTCCTTAGAGGCAAGGATTCAGGGGCTTTGTCTGACATACTTCAGGCATGTTTCAAGGAGACACCAGCCCTTGGAGAGGGACATCATGTTTGGGAGGCTGGAGGGACAGCACAGGAGTGGAAGACCCTAGATGAGATGGATTGATTCAGTGACTGGGTAATGAGGGTAGGTGTGTCAGAGACAATAAGGTTGGCACAAGATAGAGCAGGTTTCAGGGCTATTGTACATAGGGTCGTTATGAGTTACAAGTGACCTGATGGCACATAACAACAGCAATATATAATCCCTATTCAGATCCCCCATAATCCTTCAAATTAATTTCTTTTTCAATTGAGATAAAAGTCACATAACAAAATTCATCTTTATGAATGAGTCGCTGGGTCTAGGAGCTCAGGACATATAGTCCTGGAGGACATTACGGGCCATCAGTATAACACAGTCCACAAGGTCAATGTTCTACTTTGGTGAGTAGTGGCTGTTGTCTTTAAAGCATGCATGTGGCCATCTAAGGTGCAACTATTGGTCTCTTCCTGTTTGGGCAAGGACGAATGAAGAAAATTAGGGACTATGCGTCCCAAGGACTAATGGGCCATAGGAACTTGAGTTTCCATAATCAGAAGAACCAGCTGCTACATCTGAGCACTCTAAAGGGGATCAAAACAGAAGGCTCCTGATAGGGAGAAAAATGTGAAACAAAACTCACAGCCATAAAAAATTTCAGGCTTACTGATCTGGTAAAGACTGGTGGAACCCCCAATACTACAGTACTTATTCATTTTTTAAAGGCTGGAATGGAAATGTGGTCCTCGTTTTGCCAGTTGAAACCACCAACATTTGAGCAAACTATAGACAGACCTACTAGGTAACAGATAACATTATCAAGAAATGCATTCCTTAGAACACACACCTGCAAGACCAAAGGGCAGTATTGGTCCAGGAAAAGAACTTAGAAGGTAGAAAGGAGTAAGAAAAAAGAATGAATGCCAAAAAGAACTACAGGAATAAAGCTAAGAAAACATTTTTTACACTGTGGGGATCATAACCAATGTCAAAACAAAATATACATAAATTCTTGAATGGAAAGACCAATCTGCTCTTTGGTTAACTTGGTCTCAAATCATAAATTAATCACCATTTTGAAGAGTACTGTAGATTTTTACACATTCATAAAATTGTGCAATCATTATCGCTGCTTATTCTAGACCACATTCATCACTCCAGAAAGACACTTACCCACTAGCCATCAATCTCTAATCTCGTTTCTTTCTCTACACATTTCCCTTTCCTAGATCCTTCTTCATATAAGTAAATTCTATAACCTGTGTCTTTTGTGTCTGGGCTGCCTCACTTAACATACATTTTCAAGATTTATCCATTTGTAGTAGGTATCAGCATCCCATTCATTTGTACAGCTGAATAATATTCCACACTAATATGCCATGTGCTGGATGGGTTCTGCAAAAAAGTTATTGTGAAATTTGTGGCCCCAGTAGCTGTGAAAATTACCTCATATGGAAACAAGGTTTTTGCAGATATAATCAAGTTAGGATGAGCTCATACTAGATTAGGATGGGCCTTAATCTTATACGATGGTGTCCTTATAAAGACAGATTTAGAGACAGAGCCATACAAACATTTTCTAAGTGACACAGTACCAGGCAAAATGATCTCATGGCTCTTAATTGGGAAATGTTTCCCAAGATCCTAGGGCTTCTGTTTGACATCAGCAGAGAGCCTGGTGCCAGGCAGCAGGTCAGGCTGAGGTGGAGGACAGCAAGTCTAATGGAACTGGGGAATCCCAGCGCCTCCCTCATGCTGGCCCTGGTCACATGTGCCAGGTTGGGGTCTCTTGATGGGAGTTAATTGAGGTTGACGAACTACAACAGCGTACAGCACTGGAGACTAATACCCACCACCCCTAACACACTAATGAGCTCTGACACAGATCATATTTCAGAGGCTAGCTAATTAAATACTCCACAGCTTCCTCAACACAAATGAAGACTTGAAGCACTAAGCTGAGCTGGGCATTATTAGGCACTCTGTGACCTTGTCCTGGCTTAAGCACCAATTCCCTGTGTGCTACGGAGCAGGTGACTGATCCTCTCTGAGCTTCTCCCTCATGTAGACGAAGAGAGACACATGTAAGGCCTCTCACAACTCTATGCGTCTGACATTCTATGCAGGATTCTCCCAGTTAAGGTTCCAAATTAGATGATCAATTCACACACATTCTTTTCCAGATGAAAATTGTGACAAAAGACACTAACTGCAATATAGTTAAATCTTATGAAGTAACAATAGTTCTTCTGCATACATTATCTTACTTGTTCCCATGCGAGGTAGTGGTTGTTAGGCACTATCACACTGTGATTCATAGTGACCCTATGAACAACAGATCTGGCCTTGCCCTATCCTGTGCCACCCTCATGATCTCAGATGCTCAAAGCCCATTATGACAGTCACTATTATCAGGTTGCTGTTTGTTGTCATGTGCTGTCAAGTTGCCCACGACTCATAGCAACCCTATTTAAAACAGCCCTAAACCCTGCTCTATCCTGTGCCAATCATACTGTCTCCAACACACTTACCCCCATTACGCCAGAGACGGAATCAGTCCACCTCAACGAGGGTTTTCCTTTCCTGCACTGTCCCTTCATCCTCTCAAACATGATGTCCTTCTCCAAGGACTGATCCTGCCTTGCAACATGTCCAAAGTATGCCAGATGAAACTTCAGAATCTTGCCTCCAAGGAGCAGCCTGGCTTCATCCTATCTGGGATGAACTTGTTTGTTCTCCTAGGAATCCATGGTAAATTCAATACTCTTCTCTAGCACCACAACTCAAAGGCATCTATTCTCCTTCTATCATCCCTAGTCATTGTCCAGCTTTCTGATGCATAGCAAGTAGTTGTAAAGACTGTGGCCTGTGTCACGCCAGACTGACATCGTTGCTCTTAACTGTTTTGGGAGAGGTCTCTGACAGCTGACTTTCACAACGCAACTTGTCTTTTAATTTCCTGGCTACTGGTACCAAGAGTGTTGATTGTAGAGCCAAGCAAACTGAAGCTGTTAACAATCTCAATCTCTTCAACATCCATCATGATATTGCCATCGGCCCCGTGGTGACAATCTTTGTTTTCTTGATGTTGAGCTTCAATCCATATTGGAGTCTGCAATCCTTGACCTTCTGCAGCAAGTGCTTCAAGTCCTCCTCAGTTTCAGAAAGCAGGATTGTGTCATCTGCATAATGCAGATTGTTAATGAGTCTACCACCAATTTTGATAGATTTATGAAAAACAAAAAACTGCCACTAAGTTGATCCATGTGTGTCAAGTAGTACTGTGTCCCACAGGGTTTTCAATGGCTAATATTTTTCACAAGTAGATTTTTCTGAGGAGTTTTTGAGTAGATTCAAACTTCCAACCTGAGAGTGTTAATTGTGCCACATAGGAACTGAGATTGAGTTACTATCTCTTTATTTTACAGAGCAAGGTTCACAGATGTTAGAGTCTCTCATTTGTTGACAATAATCTTGAAGTCTTGTTTCTACATCTTTTCTGGACTTTATGAGGAGGAGTGTGACACCAGGATTGGAGGAAGAGTCATCAAATCAACAACCTACATTATGCAGATGATGCAACTCTGCTTGCAGAAATGGAGGAGGAATCAAAGCATTTGCTGCAGAAGGTCAAGAACTGTAGTCTTAAGTATAGATTGAAGTTTAACATGTTAAAAAAACAAAACAAAACACAATCCAAAGATTCTCACCACTGGGCCGACTGGGAGCACCATGATATATGGAGAAGAGAAAGACTTGAAAATTTCAGCTTGCTCAGATCCACCATCAACACTGTTGGTATCCGCAGTCAGGAAATGAAAAGACAAATTTCACTGGGAAAGTCTGCTGTCAGGGACCTCTCCAGAGTGCTAAAGAGCAATGATGTCAATCTAGAGACTAAGGTGCACCTGATCCAGGCAATTACTTTCTATGTATCAGAGAGCTGGACAGTGACTAAAGATTAAAATAAATGCCTTTGAGTTGTTAATGCTGCAGAAGCATAGTAAACATACTATAGACTGCCAAAAGAACAAACTGGTCTGTCTTGGAGAAGATTAAGCCAAGTTGCTCCTTGGAGGCAAAGATTTTTAATCTCTCTCTCATATACTTTGAGCATGTTACAAGGAGGGACCAATCCTTGGAGAAGGACATCATGCTTGGAAGGGTGGACAGACAACTCAGGAGAGAAGAAGGCCTTGGATGAGGTGGATTGACACAGTAACTTGGGCCACAGGGGTAGGTGTGTCACAGACAGTGAGAATGGCTCAGGACATGGCAGCATTCAGAGCTATTGCACATAAGGTCACAATGAGTTGCAGGTGACTCGACAGCACAATAACAACAACAAAAATCTCAAAGAACTCACCATATGCCAAGTATTCTCTTATTATGACCCTTCAACTGGACAGAATAGATGAAAAAACTAAGTACACAACATACCAAAATGTAAGAACCATTAAGATAAGAGAACTGAATGGCAATCCTACAGAGACACCTAACCTTGGAGAGTAATTTGCCACAAGGTCATTTACAGACTGCAGGGCACTGTGACCTCTGGTCTAGGGTTCTTTCCACTCACATATGCGTTACTCTTAGGTTTTGTCACCTTAGTTTTGAGTAACAGAGGCCCCACGTGACAAAGAATTGCTCCCCAGGGTTTCCTAGGCTGTAACCCTCACAGAAGTCGACCACTGAGGCTTTGCCTGGAGGAGCTGTGGTGTGGGGTTGAACCACCAACCTTTTAGTTAAACCCACAGCTGCCATTTTGTTTTAGAAATTCATTTTTATTTGAGTGAAAGTTTACAAATCATATTGGATTTAAATCAATCATACACATTTTGTTTTAGAACATTAATTAGAATGGACTCATGTAATTAATTACAATCTACTGCAACGTATGGCAGCCCTCCTTCCGAAGAAGACTGCTCAACTTTCTCCCACAGAGCAGCAACTGGTGGACCTGAACTGCTGACCTTTAAGTTAGCAGCTCAGCATGTAAGGCACTAAGCCACCAGAGTTCGTTAACCTTTTGGTTAGCAGAAGGAAGAAAACTCTTGCCTGGGTTCTATTTGGTTGGTGCAAGAATGGCCAGAGAACTTTTCCCTTGGCTGGTGCTAAATATAGAGCTTCTGAGTGAACTCAAGTGTCCAAGTACCTGTTCTCTGCAAGGGACAACAGGCATAGAAGACTATGAGGAGCTTTAGGCTTGGAGTAGCCTCCCTGAGCTCCCTGGCCTTCCCTGAAGTGTGGGATTCTGTCTGATGGTGCCAAGAGCCCATGGTGACATGCATGGTCACATTTCTCCACCTGAAAGGCAAAGAAGGCACTTCTTACTTTGTAGCCCTAACCTCCCTACAGCCTTAGGTATGTTCTCTCCATCAAAACACACGGAGCATGAATTGGTGAGTTTCAACTGTGTCATATAAAGTGAAATTAATAGTGTCAGGGATCTTTATTGACCTCAGAAGTCAAATTCTTCAAGGCTGATTGGCTGAGCACAGCTGTTTAATAACGGGCTCCCCCATTTAGCCAGCCTCACACTCCTCTGTAGTTAATAGGGCCATCACCCATAACTCATCCCATGAGAGAGGGATGCAAAAACTGGCTGGTGTCTACACTTTCTGCAGAGGCTGGTTCATAAAGCAGTATTTATATATTCCCTTTAACCCAGCATCGTATAAGATTAATTACCAGTTAATTAAATTGTAACTGTTTTAGACATTGGCTTGTGGTTGTGATCAGCATCTAAATTTACAGATCCACGAAGCTGCACTGACTCGCGTGAAGAAGCTAAATAATATTCACTTAAAAGAGCATTAAATTGTGTAGAACCATCATGAGCAGTCAATAAAGGCTTCATGTTAAGCAGAATTTAAAGAGATGGTATTTGCTACTTTACTCCCTTGGGGAACATATGCTTTTAAAAGTTATTTCCTACCCTTGAATTCTCCGTGACTAGAGTGGTTTTGACAATTTTCTGATTTGTTTAAAATGAACGATTATAAAACTTCGTTAGAGACATTTGCATTCATTTAAAAGAGGGGTGCGTCTTGGATGCTGCCACTGTCATAAAGGGAAACAAGACAGGAGCCTAATTAAGTAACAAAGGCACAGCCAGAAAACGCAGTTCCAGAGGCATAATCTCCTTTGCCAGGCACAGGCCAGATGACTAGCTGCACGCTCCCGCCAGCCTGCTTGGCCTAATCCTCCCTCCTCAGCAAGAAGCATTCTGACAGTGTCTGGAATAATAATGTAATTATGGACAGTGAAAACACCTCATCCATGAAGGACAAGGATTTGGAATTTATTATTATTTTTTTTCTAATATGGGAAGAAGCAGCATAGGCACCAAAGGGTGGGTCTTCTGGGGAGGCAATAGCAATGGCTAGAACTAGTTCTCCCCCCTCATCCCCCAAAGTACCTTTGTGTTTCAGACCAGAAATAACAACTGCTTCAAAGACATGATGACCAGGTAGGCCAGAGTGGTACCTGTATTCAGCCAAAACCAAACCAAAAAGAATCCTCAAGTATCTTCTTAAACAAAAGCCAATTTTGCCTCTTCTTTTGGCCTAGATTATAAAAGCCTCTCTGCTCTCAACAAAAACATGCAGGATTAACAGGACTAGGATCGTGTTTTAGAAGTCTTATATGTTCCCTAGACTTAGTGGAGGGGCTTGGTATGCAGAAAGGTGCAATAAACGTTTACTGACAGGTGTTTGTTAGGATGGTGTGAGACCAGAAAGTTTCTTTCTGTATTATAGTCACTCTGAGTCAGAGATGACTCAGTAAAGAGTATTTAACAAGAATACACCTGTGTATGTGGTCCCATTGGAAATAGGACTTTTTTTTTGTTAATGAGGCTATATTGTTGTGCTGTTAAGTACAATTTAGAGTGACCCTATGAACAGCCAACCCAACTTGAATCCCGCCCTCTCCTGTGCTGTCCTCATCATCTCTGAGACCCTAGAGCCCTCTGCTGAAGTAAGTGTCAGTCCATCTCTGGGAGTCTTCCTCTCCTTTGCTAACCTTTCATCTTTCCAAGCATAATGTCCCTCTCCAAGGAATCGCCTCACCTAGCTACGTGTCCAAAGTGTGAAACATGAAGCTTCATCATCCTTGCCTCCAAGAAGCACTCCAGTTGCACTTTTTCCAAGACATAACTGTTTTTTTGGCAGTCTATGGGATATTTAGTACTGTTTGCCAGCACCACAACGTTAAGGAATCAATTCTTCTGTCATTCATATTCCTTGTCCAGCTCTCTGAGGTTTGGCAAGTGATTAAGACAACCATGGCCTGAATCAGGTGCACCTCAGTCTTCAAACTGATAAATTGATCTTCAATATTTTGGAGAGGTCCCTGACAGCAGACTTGTCCAGTGCAATATGTCTCCTGATTTCCTGACTGCTTGTACCAAGGGTGTTGATTGGATATATATTATGTTGAGAGGCTATGCTAGGGTGGGATATTTCACAAATCAATTCTTTCTGAACTTTAGCTGATGTTTGTTATTCATTGGTGTCCAGTGGGAGCTAACCCAGAGCTGACCCCCCCCCCCCACACACACACACAGTGGGTTTTCAGAGGCTATGAATCATGGCGGGGGACTGCTTATCTTTTTTCCTGAGGAGCAGCTGGTGAATTCTAACTGCCTGCCTTTCGGTTGGCAGCACAACTTCTTGCCCACTAGGCCACCAGACATCCCTTTTGAGGGGCCTGTTATATTCTAGTCCTTTTTGTGTTCAAGGTAAATCTAACTATGCTTTCAGTTTGGAAGAAAAATAATTTTTAGAACACTCTCAGTGCAGGGGCTTAGAGTGTACCTAAGTGTCAGAAGAACCAAGGGCCATAACCTAGAGTCTTGAATCTCAAACAGCATTCCAGAATGGTTTATAGGCTCAAGAGAGCGAACACTGGGGCCTGGAGAGGAAAAGGAGGCTGATGGGCCACTTTCTCCATATATTTCAACAAAAGAAACTCACTTCTACCCATTTTTCATGTTGTTGCTGTTATGTTGTTGCCTTTATGTCATCTGTGACTCATAGCAACTCAATGCACAACAGCTCTGAACCCTGCCCTATTCTGAACCAATCTCACTGTCTCAGACACACCTATACCCATTACCCCTCCAGAGTCTTCCTCCCCTGAGCTGTCTCTACAGCTTTCCAAGCATGGCGCCCTTCTTCAAATACTGACCCTTCCAGGCAACATGCTCAAAGTATTTGTATGGAGCTTCAAAAATCCTCACCTCTAAGGAGTAACTTGGTTTCACCCTCTCCAGGATGGACCTGTTTGTTTTCTTGATGGTCCTTGGTATGTTCAATACTCTTATCCTGCACCATAACTCAAGGCATTGATTCTTCCGTTATACTTAGTCATTGTCTAGCTCTCCAATGCACAGCAAATAACTGCAAAATCCATGGACTGAATCTGGCACACCTTAGTCTCTACACTGACACCATTGCTCTTCAGCACTCTGGAGAGGCCCTTGACAGCAGGCTTTCCCATTGCAGTTTACCTTTTGATTTCCTGACTGCTGGTGACAAGAGTGTTGATTGTGGATCTGAGCAAGCTGAAATTATTTATAATCTCAATCTCTTTCCCATCTTTTATGGTGCTTCCAATTGGTTCAATGGTGAGAATCTTTGTTTTCTTAATGTTGAGCTTCAATCCATATTGAAGACTGCAGTCCTTGACCTTCTTCAGCAAATGCTTCAGGGCCTCCTCAGTTTCAGCAAGCAGCGTTGTAGTTTTCTATCTCTACTTAGGTTCACTCCCATGTATTTCAATTTGTTGTTGGCTATTGTAAATGCGATTGCTTTCTTGGTTTCCAAGTTCAGAGCAGCGTTTCTCCACCATGACAAGAATATGGAAACAGGACAGATGTCTAATCACAATCGAAGGAACTGTACATTCACCCAATGGGATACTATGCTGCACACAGGAACAATGATTTTTTAAATCACTACTTAATTTGGGAGGGACTGGAAAGCATTATGTTAAGTGAACTAATTCAGTCCCATAAGGACAAATATTGTATAAAACCATTATTTTAGAATGTGTATGAGGATTCAATGGTGGTGGGGGTGGGGTGGAAGCAGAGGGGTAAGGAAGGATGGGGAGGAGGTTAATCATAGGGGTGTACAATTTGATGGGAGTGTGTGAAGGAAATGGGAAAGATTCAGAAAGAAAACCAATGTATCTGAACTTTTTAAATAAACCAGTATAAAAGGGGGGGAGGGGGGAGGAATATACTTGTGGATGCATCCCAACTGGGAATAGGATATTATTTGTTATGACAATGAGGCTACATTAGCATAGGATATTTTGTAACACAATTATTTCTGAAATGTAAAAGGAGTGGATTAAGCACAAGGGTTTGCCATGAGTGAGAAATGATTCCATGGAAAACAACAGGCACTGGAACAAGCAGGCAAACAGGACTGGGGGAAAGATGCCTCTTGGAGATCTTTGAGGAATGGCAAGAAGATTGGGGGGGAAGACAGGGGCTTCCCAACACAGTGGAAAGAGGTGGCCTTCCCTTAGAAGCCACACTCTGAATTTATACTTTTAGCCTCCACAAATATTAGAAAATAAATTTCTTTTCATTAAAATCATCCACTGGTAATACCCATGTTATAGCAGCACTAAGAATGTGTCTTAATGTCAGGGAGATCTCTTTCCCCTGAATCTGCCTGGATTTGTCTATGCTGCTCTGGACAGAACAGACAAAATGATTAAGTTTAGGATAGACCTTACACAGGTATAGCCTCAATGGAGTGATTCATTGTATCACATTAGGTCATAATATGGAAAGAATTTATGTTACAAAGGTAAGATTGCATTCAGCAGTGTAGGATTTAGGATTTCAACATACATTGTGCTGCCTCTAGGCACCACTGAGTCAGCACTGAACCATAGTGATCCTATAAGCAACAGGACAAACCACTGCCTGATCCTGTGCCATTTTCATCGTCTCTACAGAGATGAAAACCACATAATTTAAGGGAGATAATTCAATCCGTAATAGCAAGAAATAGGAACCATTCTTAGTGGTTCGTCCTGTGTAAATGTCTTGGAAACATAGCAAACCTACATCCTTCTACACTTTTAAACTCTTGGGATGGAATCAATGACCAGGCCGGTAGATGTCACATTTATCTAGTGATCAGAATGCTAAGGCTCCACTAATCTCTTTCTAGCATGAGAGTCCACACTGAATACATCACACATCACATACCTATGAACTTCTTTTATAGAATAATAAAAAGCTTGTTGTGCTAAATCAACTGACTTAGCTCTAAGTGTAAATGTTGATGTTACTTGAAAAAGCTTTACTATGTGGTTTTCCACATAAGGTGCTATCACTTGTTATGCATCAGAGAGTTGGACAGTGACTAAGGAGGATAGAAGGAGAATTGATGCCCCTGAGCTGTGGTGCTGGAGAAGAGTATTGAGAATACCATGGACTGCTAGAAAAACAAACAGATTCATCCTGGAAAGGGTTAAACCGGGCGGCTCCTTGGAGGCAATGATTCTGAGGCTCCATCTAACATACTTTGGACATATTGTAAGGAGGGACCAGTCCTTGGAGAGGGACATTATGCTTGGGAGGGTGGAGGGACAGCGTAGGAGGGGAAGGCCCTCTACGAGGTGGATTGATTCAGTGACTAGGATAATCGGGATGGGAGTGTCAGAGACTGCGATTGGCACAGGACAGAGCGGAGTTTAGGGCTGTTGTACATAGGGTCGCTATGAGTCACAAGCGATTCGACGGCACATAACAACACCACCATGTGGTTTTCCCTGGAATGCTCAACTATTCCATAGTTTAAAGTAAAGATCAAGTTGTGATGAAGCACTGTTCAAAACAGGTTGGAGACTTCTGGTGAAGGAATAAATGGCCTCAGCTGCCTGAGTACATCAGAAGTCTACTCATCCTGAAAGGCATATAGATATGACGCAGGGACACAGATGTGATGCGGGGAAAGACATCAGAGATGAAAGAAACGTTAAATTTGGCTACTAGCCTGAGTAAGCTCAAGTTTTACCTAAACATATCTGAAGTATTTTTCATTTCATTCCATATGTACTCAATTTTATTCTTATATAAAAACCATGCCTCCTCACTCGCCACTCAAGTACCTATGAGAAAGGCAGTAGTGTTCTGCAGTTTCCCATAGTGACCTGCATGTAGGCTAACTTCTAGAAGCTCAGGGAAAAAATGGGCTAGAAAGGGTTCATTTTCATTTACATTTCATACATATAGTCTCTTAGTATAAAGAAGTATTTTAAGAAATATTTTTAAAATAAACACACTTAAATCTTAAAAGCACAAACATAACTATAAAATGTACTCATCTAGAAAACTTCACTCCTTAACGATGCCAGATAAGTGAAGCATTACCATCTTAAGCTGAGTTAAGACACTAAGAAATCTATGTTTTGTATATACCTATATTAGTTGGGGAAATAAAGCTTATTCATTCTTTTTCTATTATTAAAAGTAAAAATTTGGCAAATGTCTCAATGTTCTTATTATATTTTTTTAAAGGGCCATCTTTATATATTAAAAAAGGAATAACTGAATTGTTGATAAAAGGTTACCTATTTTTGAAGTGGTATTAAGATTCTATATTTGACACTCACCTCTGGCTACTTTTTTTTTTTAAAGCCTTGTTCAGGGTGCTTTTGTTGTTGTTTCTTGGGACACTTAGCATTAACACAACTATGTTGCTGTTGTTGTTGTGAGGTGACATCAAGTTGAATATGACTCATAGCGATGCTGAGAACAACAGATCTGAATATTGTCCTATCCTGTGCCATCTTCATCATCTCTGAAACACGTCTGTCCATGGCTGCAGTCACCACGTCAATCCATCTTGTTGGGAGCCTTCTATGGGATATTCAGCACTCTTCTCCAATACTACAACTCAAAGCCATCAGTTCTTCTGTCATCCTTATTAATTGTCTAGCTCTCAGATCTATCTCATTTCAATCTTTTTTTAATTAATTTATTTTTCATTTCAATGAACATCTACAGAGATTTTGGAATTCCATTCATTCATTGTTGCACTTTTCTCCCAACCCACCCCCCTTCCACCCTCCCTAGCCCCCCACCCCCACCCGCATTTGCTCCTCTCCTTGAAAAGCAAAAGAAAAACTCCTTCATTGGTACACAATCCCCCCCTCCGCCACACATGCCCCAACCCCACCCCATCCCAAATATAATCCACTCCATTTCAATCTTTTAAATCAGAAGATTTCCTCCTTTTGCTCAAGGTGGTTTAAAGTGGGTTTCTGACACTTGCAATCAAGAATCCTAGTAAAAGTATCTTTTATAAGAGAGAAAGGATTAGAAAGACTGAGGTGAAGTAGTTTTCTCTAACCTCCAAAATGCAGCTTTAAATTGAGGGCCACGTACCTCCGCTTAAGTAAAAGTACACTCAAAAGAGTGAGAAAACAAAAAGAAGTGCAAAGCACAGTGGTTCTGAATTCAGCAAACCAGATTCAAAACTGACTATGTAACTAGTCAGATAAGGTTCCTTGAGTAATAAACATAGAACCTCAACATCTTTATCTATAAAATGGGGATGATAACTTCACAGGGTTGATATAAAACCAAAAAGAACAGATAAAACAGCTAAGCATGGTCCCTTCAGCCTCTGTTAGGGTGCAGGATGAGGTGGGACTGCACACATGTGCTGTTGAGCCCATCCAGAAATGCTAACATAAAAAATACCTGCAGCTGGTGCAGAACAAGGGGAACAATCAGACAGAAACATTGTTACAGCATCTGAAGACAGACATGTGAACTAGATATTTGACTAGAAACTGCACCACAAACTCTCTTTCACTCTACTGTTTACTCTTAACATTTAAGAATTTAAGAACACACACACACACACACACACACACACACACACACACACACACACACACACATATTCTCTCTCTCTTTCAAATAATGAACCAGCTCTGCTCTTTTCCAGTGAGCATCACACATTCATTAAGGTTGCCTGAACCCCTGGAGAGAATGGCACTTCCTACCCTTGACCTCTGGGGACTAAAATGCCCCTTATTCAGGCAATGGTCTTTTCAATCTCTTGCTATCTGCTGAGAGCTGGACAGTGAATAAGGATGACAGAATTGATGTCTTTGAATTGTGGTGCTGAAGTGCTGAATACCCTGTGGACTGCCAGAAGAATAAACAAATATGTCTTAGAAAAGGTGCAGGCAGAGTGCTTTTGGAGGCAACAATGATTAAATTTCATACTTTGGGCATGTGGCTGAGAAAGGGACATAATGCTTGGGAAGACAGAGCGTCAGTGAAAAAGAAGAAGACCCTTGATCAGGTGGCTTGACACAGTGACTGCAGCAATGGGTTCAAGTGTGCCGGGGATTGTGAGGGTTGGACAGGGTTCAGAACTGTTGTTCCTAGGGTTTTGTGAGTTGTACTGGACTCAATGGCACTGTTGTTCCCAGGGTTTGATGAGTTGTTCGGGACTCAATGGCACCTAACGACAGCCAGCCTTGACAAAGTGCAGATCTGGAACCCTAGGGGGCTCTGACCAGCTCTTTGTCTGCTAACTTCCCCACTTCAGAAACAAAATAACAAGAATTACAGGAAAGGAAAGCTTTAGTAGTAAGGGATACAGAACTCCATGCACATAATAAAACCAAGCAGATCTTACATGGTAGGTGAATTACAGTTCAATAAAGCTGGAAGAAAGAGGAGAAAGGAAAGGAAGAATGAAGGGAAGAAAAGAAAAGCTTGTAGGGTGAGGTCTTGACCCAACATGACACCGACAAAGACCAGCAATGGCAGCTTTGGCTGCTTCCTAGTTTCCCTTAAGTGACCCTTTGCTGTTCCCAATGAGAAGGAATCTAGGTTTTCAGCCAACACCCACAGATAGAAAGTAGGAAGTATACAAGAACTGGAGTCAGGAACCCTGCTTCCACCTTCCCTGGAGGTGTGATCCTGTGCAAGTCTATTTGCCTCTCTAGGCTTCAGTGTCCTTAATATAAAATAAGAAAGATAATTTTTTATCTGCTTCATTAAAGATCATTTTGACTGATCAGAGTGACAACAGATATGGGAGATTTAAAAACAAACAAATAAAACTATACAGGATTATTCTGGGTGTAACTAGTACATGGTCTCAATACATCACATCTTTGTTCCATGCCCATGGCAGGCATAGTTAATCTACCGTGATACTCCTCATCACAGCAGAAACTGCAGTTGGTCATCCAGGAGTCATTTCCCTCTTCTGCCTTGCAAGTAGAGACTTGAATTTATTACAGTTACCATACTGCCCTCACAGGATTGAGAGATCTATCTAGACAAGTCTGTGCCAATCATCATGGTCCCATTTTCCTCACTAGAGACTGGTTCAAGGACAGAACCATTTGAGGAGTCTGTTGGGGTTAGAGGCAAAGGTTGGGAAAAGGATTCTCTCACTGTTTAAAAACTGACAAAGGAAAAATACTGGCTTCTCTGCTCCAGGATGAAGCTTCTGCAGGGATTTTGTATCTCTGAGGGGGAGAAAATAACCCCCATATTTGCTGAGGATGATAAAAAGTAAGACGACATTATTGAGCCTATAAATCAAACAACTCACCCTCTGGACTTCTTGCTATTTTAATACAGTAAATCTTCTTATTGTTCTAGTCATTTTGAATTGGATTTTCTGTTATTTGCAGTGGAAAAAAACACCAACTCAATGCTGTTGAGTCAATTTGACTCCCAGCGACCCTACAGGATACAGAGGATCTGCTCCATGTGGTTTCTGAGACTGTAGATCTTTATGAGAGGAGACAGGTTCATCTTTCTTCCACAGAACAGCTGATGGGCCTGCACTAGTGACCTATCAGTTAGCAGCCCAATGCTTAATGTACAGTGTGACCAGGGTTTTTGTGCACAAAGCAGTCTAATTTATAAACTCAGTGAGCTATGATGTGGCCTTCTCAATATAATACATAATACTTCCAAAAGTCATTAGGAATTAAAAATACATTTGCTTTTCTGAGGCAAGGAACTTTTTAAAAAAGAGGCATTGATGCCAACTGGCAATTCCTTATTGAGTGTTGCCCCATATAAGAATTCAGTATAAATAAAAGGTCCCTGATGATGAGAGAAGAAGAAAAAGAAAACAAAGCCAAGAAAGGCAATCTTACAATAATTCTGGGGTCAGAAGAGCTACATGCTGCAAGAACAAAATACTTGCAGGTTAATATTTCTTCTTCCCACAGAAACAATTCTTCAGTGTGATCTCAACATTTATGGACATCCATAATATATGTGAGAGGCATGAGAAGAATAAAAACAACAAAGAAAGACAGCAGTGAAGACAATTTAATTTTCAAGTATCCTTGAATCCCCACCTAAGTGCACTGAACAATTAAACAGCAAAAAACACGGAATAACATTTACAATTCCAATTAGTCATTCCAATGAACTCCAATATAAGTGATGTGACATGGTGACTGCTATAATGGGCTCTTGTGTGTCAGGAAGCGTGAGGATGGTACAGACTAGAACACGGTTCAGGTCTTTTGGTCATAGGATCATTATGACTTGTACCCGACCCAAACAACAACAACAACAATCCAGATGGGAGGGAAGAGGAAGCACTGGGATCAGTGGCTCATTATCTCGGCAACAGAAAACAGAAGGACTAGAAAGTATGACGAGCCATTGAGAGACTAGGAGCTCAAAGTGGGAAAGACTTCTCTCCAACCCAATAACAAATGAGTTGAAGAAGTTCCTAGCAAGCAACATTTCCAGGGAATGGAGCAGTTGAATACCTGTGAGCTCTTGAAACTCATCTGCCAGAAAAGATTCCAAGACTTGCACTGACAAGAAACTGCTGAAAGTGAAGTAAAAACTGAAGTTCTGTAATGAAACCATTTATTACTTCTTTTTGTTTGTAGTTATCTTATTCACAGATTGACTTTTCTGGTTCTCTAATTTCAGTCTTATGAGCATCTTTTATTTTTAATAAATCTTTTCTTTGGTTGATTTCTAGGTGATGTTGTTACGTGACTTAATTTCAGGCTGTATTGTAGTTTGTCTTTAGTTCGCTACACAAAGAACATCCTTTAGCATATCTTGTAAAGTCTTGTTTTCACATATTCTCTTAATTTGTTTATTTGAAAATGTCTTAATTTCAACATTGTACTTGAAGTTTTGCTGAATATGTAATCCTTGATTGGCAAATTTCCCCTCCTCCTATTTCTTTCAAAGTTGTCTAGAGGTCATTTCATTGCCTTCTTGCCTGCATAGTTTCTGTCGAGAAATTGGAGCTTAGTCTTTTTTGGTTATTGCTGTTATTATATATTTTTTTAATTTATTGTGCCCAAAATGAAAAGATGAGGAAAACTGGGGTTGCATTCATAGTAAAAATAACACTTCCTGACCTACCTTGAAATACAATGTTTTGAGTGGCAGGATAATATCTATATACATATGAAGAAGACCTGTAAATACCATTGTCATTCAAATATATTCACCAACAACCAGAGACAAAGAGGAGAAAACAGATAATTTCTACCAATTTTGCAGTCGGAAATTGATCAAACATGCAACCAAGAAGCATTTATACTAATGGGTGACTTGGATGCAAAAGTTGGGAACAGAGAAGAAGGATCAGTAGTCTGAAAATAGAGACCTGGTGACAGAAATAAGGCTGGAGATAAACTGATAGAATCTTGTGTAATGATTTACTCATTGCAAATACCTTTTATAAGAAAAACAAACCATGATTATACACAGGGACCTCACCTGATGATCTGCACAGGAATCAGATTGATTATATCTGTGGAAAGAATCACTGAAGGTCAATATCAGCTATGAAAACTAGGTCAGGTGCTGACTGTGGAACAGACATCAACTATTCATATGCAAGTTTAAACTGAAGTTAAAGAAAACTAAAGCAAATCCATAAGAAGGAAATTTGGCCTTGAGTCTCTCCTAGCTGCATTTAAAAATCATCTTGAAAGTTTATGGCCTGTGAATGCAGACCAGACAAGCTGTGGAAGGATATAAAGAATATCATTCATGAAGAATGCAAAAGGTCATTACATAGAAGAGGAAGAAAAGACAGAGATGGATGTCAGAAGAGACTATGAAAATTGCACTAGAGTGCTGAGAAGCCAAAGCAAAGGCAAGAAATCAGAATGTTAAGGAGCTGATGTTAAGATTTCGAAGAGCAGCTCGAATAACAAAGTATTGTAATAAAATATGCAAAGAGCTAGAGTCAGAGAATCAAAATGGCCAGACTAGCTTGGCATTTCTTAAGCTGAAGGAACTGAAGAACAAATTCAAGCTTCTGTTGCAATACCTAAGGATGCTATGGGCAGAATATTGAATGGTCCAGGGAAATATCAAAAGAAAATGGAAGGAGTATACAGAGTTTCTGTACCAAAAAGAACTGACTGATACAGAAGAATTTCATGAACAAAACATGATCAAGAGACAATGGTGATAAAGGAGGATGTTCAGGGTGCTCTGAAGTAACTGACAAAAAAAACAAGGCTCCAGGAATTGATGTAATACCAACTGGCATATATTAACAAACAGATGCAGGCCTGGACATAATCACCAGGCTGTGCCAAGAAATCTGGAGGACAGCTACCTGGCCAACTGACTAAAAGAGATCAGATTTATTCTCTTTACAAACAAGGATGTTCCAACAGAGTGTGGAAATTATCAGACAATAATTTCAATGCACTGATATCACATGCAAAATGCTGCTGAAGATCATTCAAAAAGTACTGGAATAGTACATTAACAGAGAACTACCAGAAATACAAGCTGAGTTTAGAAGAAATCGTGGCACTAGAGACATCTTAGCCAATGTCAGATGGATCTTGGCCAAAACAGAGAGTACCAGAGGAATGTCTATCTGTGTTTCATGGACTATGTAAAGGCATTTGACTATGTGGGTCACAGCAAATTGTGGCTAACCTTGACGAAAATGGGAATCCCAGAACACTTGATTGTACTTATACAAAATCTATATTTGGACCGGGAAGTAGTCCTCAGAACAGAGGAGGGAAACACTACATGGTTCAAAATCAGGAAAAGAGTGCATCAGGGATGCCCTGTCTCCACATCGTTTCAATCTATAAGCAGAAGAGTTCATTTGGGCAGCTGGACATTATGAGAAGGAATGTGACATCAGGATTAGAAGAAGACTTATCAATAGCCTGTGTTATGCAGATGATATAACCTTGCTTGCTGAAATTGAGGAGGATCTGCAGCATTTGCTGCAGAAAGTTGACTATAGTCTTTAACTTGGATTGAAGCTGAACATCACAAAGACAAAGATTCTCACCACTGGGCCAATTGACAGCATCATGATAGATGGAGAAGAGATTGAGATTGTTAATAATTTCAATTTGCTCCGTCCCACAATCAACACTCTTGACACCAGCAGTCAGGATATCAAAACACAAATTGCATTAGAAAAATCTGCTGTCAGGGACCTCTTCAAATTGCTGAAGAGCAACAATGTCAGGCTGGAGGCTTAAGTGCACCTGATCCGGGCCATGGTCTTTGCAATTACTTGCTATGCATCAGAGAGGTGGACAATGACTAAGGATGTCAGAGGAAGAAGAATTGATGTTTTCGAGTTGTAGTGCTGAAAAGGAGTATAAAACATGAAATACCAAGAGAAAAACAGGTCTGTCCTGCAGAATATGAAGCCAAGTTGCTCCTTGAAGGCAAGGATTTTGAAGCAGCCTCTCACAAACTTTTGGCATGTTGCCAGGAGGGACCAGTCTCTGAAGGACATAATGCTTGAAAAGGTGGAGCAATAGTGTAGGATGAAGACTCTGAATGTGATAGATTGACACAGAACTGGATTTATGGGGGTAGGAGTGTCAGAGACAGTGAAATTAGCTCAAGATAGGGCAGAGTTCAGGGCTATTGTGCATATAGAGTTGTAAGAGTCCCGGATGACCTGAAGGTACTTAACAATTGTGATTTTGAGGAAGACTTTTTAAAATTAATATTATTATTCATATAACTGTGTTTCATGTATTACATTGTCTTCTGTTTACATTATATTTCATTCATTTATACTGTGGGATATTTTTACCCCTTACAATCATCTTGTTAATAACTACTTTTGTGAAAGTGTATTAGCTACTTCATATCTCATGCCTTAAAACCCCCCTTTTAGCTAGCCAATTTCTGATTTGCCCATCCCTATTAAACCAGTACTCTGAGGGAATATGCATGTCCTCTGCTGAAGGATCCTCTGTTCAACTTGGGAACTCTGAGTAAGTGCATTCATAAGCAAAGTTCACACCAGAGCAAGCCAAAAAGTTGCAGAAATCTACCCTAACTCACAGCATGGATCAACTTCTCTTCATTTGTTTGAGTTCTGGTTAATTCATCTCCAACCATTTATGGCTAGATTCAAATAGGCATCAGCTGCAAACTCAGGAGCCCACACTTCTCCCTGCATTCAAGATCTGTTGGTCTCCCTATATAAGGCCAGGTCAAATCAACAAGGCAGCAGTTCTCACAACTCCATGCTCCTCAGGCCAACAACTTTCCCTACTCATCTACACATCTGTTCATGCTAAGTGGGCTACACTAAAGCATCAAATCCAAGCTTAGCCTGTTTCTCCATTGTTGTACTCCTCCTGCTTCTACTCCTATGGATCCAAAATGGTTGCTGTGAATGAGCATATGCCAACCCTGAGTCCTGGAGGTTGGCCCTGATGGGCACAAACTTTACTCTGCCTCAGAAGCCTTGTTCCAGTTAAAAGCTCTCTCCTATGCAAGAGACCCCAAATAAGCAAAACACTTCTGAGAAACAAAAATGAAGTGGGAGGTAGGTACAGCACTCCCTGACCTCAAAACCTACTACACAGCGGTAGTAACCAAAACAGCATGGTACTGGTACAATGACAGGCACAAAGATCAGTGGGACAGAATTGAGAACCCAGAAACAGACCCAGCTATCTACTGTCAACTGATAATATGACAAGGAAATAAAATTTATCAAATGGGGAAATGACAATCTCTTCAACAAATGGTGCTGGAAGAACTGGACTGCTACTTGCAGGAAGCTGAAACAGGATCCACATCTTATACCCTACACAAAAATCATCTCAAGGTGGATCAAAGACCTGGGACTAAAGCTCCAAACCATAAAGTTCATAAGAGGCAAACTGAGATCAAGCTTAGAAGACCTAGTTTATGGTATAAAGAGATTGCCAAATACAGCCAGAAATGTACAATCCTAAGAGGATAAAATTTATAAATGGGACCTTCTAAAGATTAAATCCCTGTGTCCATCAAAAACTTCTCCCAACAGAATGAAAAGAAGACCTACTGACTAGGAAAAAACATTTGGCAATACTATCTCAGACAAGAGTCTCATAACGAAAGTTTATAGAATACTCCTGGGCCTCCACAAGAAAAAGACAGATAACCCAATTATAAAATGGGCAAAAGATATAGAAAGAACTTTCACAGAGGAAGATACTCAAATGGCCAACAGACATGAAGAAATGCTCCAAATCGCTGGCAATAAGAGAGAGATGCCCCTCTGTGTCTTCCCTTTCTTTAGTGATACTGGGCTGGCCATTCTATTGTTAGATACTGACTTTACATCTGTTCATCTTAATATGCACCTTTTATCTGTGTACTTATCCTCTACTTTTCCTCATTCTTTCCCCCCGACTTCTCCTCATACAAACTAGCGTCAAGGTATTTGTTTTCTAACTGCTGATCTATTCTTCTTTTGAGTCCAATATATTATTATCTACCTCAGAAATTTTAATGCCCATTTTCTAAATTCCTAATTGCTGTTTTTGTTTGCTTTCTAACTATTTGTTTTGCCATTATACTCGTATTCTTTTCTTGAATTATTCTAGGATATTGCCTGGTTTTGTGAGGTTTCTCTGAGCTCTATGAAACCAATAAGGTATTTATCTTTTTAATAACATACTAGTAATTACACTACTTTTTCCTCCAGGAGGTTTCCTAATTCTTTACTTGAGCCACTTGCTTGTATCGTCTTGTTCCAATTGTATTTATCTATTGACTCTGAAACATTTTGAAGTTGTGTTCATTGAGTAGATGTTAATTTATTTCCCTTTCACTTTTTGTTTTACTTTGGTTTCTAATATCCAAAGGGGGAGGATCTTCTTTGTTGTCTAGACTGGCAGCAATGAGACAATTCTCACCTCTGAAAAGGCCAAGTAATCTATACATAAGATGTAATCCTGGTGTAGATTTCTTAAGTATCCTTTAAGGAGATCGAAGAATAAATTATTCTACATGGAAGGAAAAGACATTTTGGATAAGCAAAGCACTACTGAAGAAAAACTAAGAAGTCTCTCTCTGACCAATTTCAAGGCCTACTATACTGCCATGAGCATCAAAACAGCTTAGTATAAGGATAGAAAAATAAATAGACAAAATTGACAATCCAAAAGTAATTTCATCCATTTATAGGAAGCTGATCTTTAACAAAAGGCCAAAAGCTATTAAATGGGCAAAGGATAGTGTCTTTAACAAATGTCTCTGGTAGAAGTGGAGGAGGGGGGAAGTAAATTAATCAAGTGAAATGTGAGAAATAGTAAAAATAGGCAAAAATTGCTAACATGCAGATAAAAGTTTGCTGAAGGGGGACAAGAATTTAAGAAAACTTATATTAAAATTTAAAAAAAATTCTGAAACTACATGTTGGAAAATCATACAATATATCCAAAGAAACTGACCGAGAATGACCAACACTTTATAATTTGGTACATATACTGGAAGGAGAGAAGAAAAGAAAGATAGAGTGAGGGAGGATAAGAAGAAGGGGGAGAGAAAGGACAGATATATGGACTGACAAAATTTAAAAAAAAATCAAGTGAATTACAAAGGAAAGAAAATTAGGTTATCATCAGAGTTTTTGACAGTAATTCTTTATGCCAGAAGAAAGTGCAGTAACATATTTAAGATACTGAAAGAAAGATAACGTGAACCAAAGGTTTTGTACCCCGCAGAATTGACTTTTAAGTGTAAAGGGCACATCTGTTATCAACATTTAAGAATTTAGGAATATTGTTCCCATGAGACCTAGTTAAGCAATGTATAAGACAAATTCCATACAACCTGTCTAACTAGAGAGACATCAACATATGGACAGATGGTAAACATTAAAGATATATTAACCTGTAGAATTAAAATGAAAGCAGATTTGAAAAGGGAGATATATATTATTTCTTTATCTCAACTATAATCACAATGGCGAAACAAGCAATAATATTGATAGTGGCATGAGTATTGTTTTTCTGATAATATTGAGTCTGTAATATGGGGGGAAAGCAAGAGTCTAAGGCTACTATCTCCCACGTCTTGCTATAAAGAACACAGATATGAAAGAACAGAAAAAACTTTTTTAGAAACATTCAGAAATAAATATATTTATCATCTTCTATCTTTGTCCATCAAAAAGACTATTAAAAAAATCCATTAGCAAAACCCTAAAAAACCCCTAAAACCCATGTTGTGGTCCTGAAATGCCATATCTTTCTGAAAGAAATCAAGAGGGCTTCATGAAGAAAGGATGGATTCCATCCACATTTGGGGTAAAAACATGTGAACCAATCTAAACCCTCTTAACGTACTAGAAAAGAGGGACGCTAGTGAGACTACTGGGTTCATGAAACAAGGCCACGCAGGACCTGAATTGAAGATTGTTGTTATGGACCAAGTATTGACCCATTGCTAACCCTCCAGTAGGTTTTCAGACTGCAAATATATGAGAGGAGATTGCCCATCTTTCTCCTGCTGAGCAGCTGGTGGGCACTGCCTTTGGGTTAACAGTATAACTCCTTACCATTAAGTCACCAGAGCTCCCTCATGAAGACAGCTCCACTGAATAAATGAAAAAAGAAATGACAGATAACACTTTTTTCCATCATTAATGGCTACTTTTTTTTTAAAAAAAAGAACAAATACCACACATCACATGCCTGCTGATACACGGGTATCACTTCAAATACAAATTTGCCAGAGGAATTCCCATCAGCCTAATCATCTCTGGACACAACTGTCAATCTGCAAGAAATTAAAGAAACTCAAGAATATTTCCTTCTGGATCATGAGTGTTTACAAGCAAAATCTAGACTCTGGAAAAGTCTATATGCGTGGGTTCTTTAAGAAAGAAAAAAAAAAGAAAAGAGAAAAGGTGGAGGGAACCTGAAGATTTAAAGACACTCAATAGACACACCACATTTTATAATGGGTGAAACTAAGGGACTCCAGGGACTATAACTAACAGGTTATAAAAGAGATTTCTTTAAAGTAGTCACAACATTTTCTTCCTCAGCCAGGTGATGGCTACCAGGGTGTTCACTTTATAATTAACTTTTCTGTTGTTTTGTATGGTTTCTGTCTGTTTCACTTTGTGTTACAATAAAGACTGTTTTTAAAAGATGGGTTTGAAGAGGAAAAGTGTTTCTTTCCTTGTTTCTGGACATGTTTCATTAGAAATATAAAGAAAGTACAGCATGATCACAAGGAAGGAGGTGAAAGTAAGTTATCATGACAAGTCCTGGTAATACTAACCAGTCCTTTTTTTCTTTTGCTGACCAATGCCTTCATGTAGAGAAAGTAGAAATAAAAGCCCTAAAAAAGGTAAGGTGAGAGCATACTATGGATGTCCCAGCTTGCTACAAGATGTCACACATAGAAGAAGGAGGTGAATATTTCTCAACAAAGATTAATGAGACATAGATTGAGTCACCCCAGTAGTCATTTCTCATTCCAAACCCCTCCTCCTTTCTAATAAAAGAATGATATTCTACAGGTTTCTATGTCTCCAGAAGATGCTGGGAACTTCCGCAGCTGTGTTGGGACAATGAGGAACTATAAAGTGACAGAAACACGCTAATTACGGCAGAACAGAGAGACTGCAGGGTTAGTGCTCTCAGATGATGCGGATGAGCCACTGAATGAAGCATTCCCACGGCTGTCCTGTTAGCTTGCTGGGTCTTTCATTACTGGCAGCTGAGAGTAGTCAAAATTACACATGATTTGTAAGGGGAAACATTTTTAAAAGCCAAGCTTTTTAAAGGTAAGACCTCAAGGAGGAAAAAAAGAGAGAGTGCCTTCAAGCAGTCCCTTTCTCAGTGGTACAGAAGACTCGTGTCTCCATCCATTTCCCTGAACAATCTCCCAGTTCTGCCGAAATGCACAGAGAGTTCCAGCAGCCAGATTACGTTTACCACTTCATCACACAAGCCGAGCTGGTGTCAGGTTCTTAAAGGAGTTGATCCCAGGGAACAGGGAGAAAAATGAAAAGGAAATAAAATTGAACAGATGCCTGTAGAGTACACCAGGTGCACATGATTGATTTCCAAGTAATTAATTTGTTTCTTGGAATTTCTTTATCAGATCTCTGGCATTAGGTCACACCGAGGCACGATGCCACTCATGCCTGCAGTGTGAGGAGGAAAATATTCCCTAATATACTCCTAAGGGAGCTCTGTGGCCTAGTGGGCAAGTGGTTGCATTACCAACCCAAAGGTGGACTGTTCGAATGCACAGACTCCTCCAGGAGAAAGATGGACAATCTCCTTCCATGCAATTTACAGCCTCTGAAAACCTAGCGTAGGGTCAGCTATGAGCTGGTTCTGCCTTGATGGTAATGAACGAGAAAGAGAATGCTCCCAAAGCAGGGCTCCGAATGGGCTCCTTCTGGTTGATTCCTTGCTGGGTGTTTGTATTTTTACCCCAGATATATTGAATCTGAACTTGCATTTTAACATGATCCTCACAAATGATTCTCATGTGTACATCCTAAGCACCATCATGAGAATCACGTGGGGATCTCTCAGACTCTCCTTAGGAATCTTATTAATCTGCAGATATTGGATTAGCATATCTGGAGTGGAAATGCAAATTCTTAGCAGGAAGTTGAACTAGGCCAAACAGGCTGAAGAGCCCTGTTCTGCAGGTCAAAGAGGCCAGAGGGGTGACCTATGAGTGAGTATGCTTTGCCTCCCCTTACCCCAAGACAGTTTTCTGGCCTTCAGCTACAAAAGGGAACTCTGAAGGTATAGTTTACAGGGAGTTTTATCAATAACCCAAAGGTCACACCTCTCTGGAGGTTCAAAGCCGCCACTGGCTTTACATGCGTGATTAAAGCCACAGAACATTTACTGGAGGGTCAGATATGAGTTGTTTCTAACTCATAGACCATCTTAAGCATGGTGGGGATAGTGAAGGTGGTGCAAGAAAGGGCAAGGCTCTGCTCTGTTGTTCTGAGAATCAGACTTAATCTGGCCATCATGTTTGGCAGCTTACAAAATGCTTTCAGGTCCATTCACAGGCATTCATAGAAATGTGCAGAGATCTGGAATTGAAGAATAAAAAGGGAAGAACTTGCTCTGCATTTCTCAACCTCAGAGAACTGAAAAAACAAAAAATAAAACAGACAACAAAACCTTGAATTACAATATTGAAAGATGCTATTGGCCATATTATTAGTAGACCTAGAAAACATCAAAAGAAGATGGAGAGAATACACAGAATCACTGTACCAAAAAGAACTCACTGGCATAGAAAAATTTCAGGAAATACCATATGAGCAGGAGCCAATGATAATGAAGGAGGAAGTGGAAGCTGCATTGAAGGCACTGGGGAAAAAATAAGGCCCCAGGAGTTGATAACATACCAATTGACTTGCTTGAATTAACAGATGCAGCTCTGGGTGTGCTCACCAGTCTATGCTAGGAAGTTTGGAGGACAGCTGTCCGGCCAACGAATTAAAAGAGGTCCGTATTTGTTCCATTCCCAAGAAAGGGGATCCAATAGAATGTGCAAACTGTCAAATAATATTAATATCACACAAAAGCAAAATACTGATGAAGATCATTCAAAAATGGCTAGAACAGTACATAGATATGGAACTGTCAGAAGTTTAAGAAGGATTTAAAAGATTCTATGACACCAGTCATATTATCACTAATGATAGAGAGATGCTGGCTGAAAGTAGAGAATACCAGAAGAATGTCTATTTGTGCTTTATTGACTATGTGAAAAGGCATTTGACTGTGTGGATCATCACAAGTTATGGCTAACTTTGAGAGAAAAGGGAATCTCAGAGCACTTAATTGTGCTCATATGAAACCTCTATCTGGCCCAAGAAGAGGCTATTGTGTGAAAAGAGTAAGGGAATGAGCATTGCATGGTTTAAAATTAAGAAGGGAGTGTTCCAGGGTTGTATTCTCTCTCCATAACTATTCAATCTGTAGGTTGAGCAAATTACTGAAGAAGCTGAACTCTATAAAGATAAATGTGGGATCAGAATCAGAGGGAAACTCATCAATAATCTGCATTGTTCAGATGACACAAACTTGCTTGCTGAAAGTGAGGACTGGAAGTACTTGTTACAGAAGATAAAAAAAAATAGTCTTTAAGTTGGATTGCATCTCAATGTCAAGAAAACAAAGATTCTTATCACTATACCAACATGCAACATCATGATAAATGGAAAAAGGATTGAAACTGTCAACAACTCCATCTTACTTAGGCCCCCGATTAACACCCTTCATACCAATAGTTAGGAAATAAGGAAATGTATTATACTGGGAAGGTCCACAGTTAGGGACCTCTCCAAATACTGAAGAGTAATGATGTGCTTGAGGTCTAGGGTGTGTCTGATTCAGGCCATGGTTTTTCCGATCACTTGCCATGCATCTGAGAGCTGGACAATCAATAATGATGACAGAAAAAGAACTGACACTTTTGAGCTGTGGTGTTGGAGAAGAGCTTTGAACATCCAATAACCTCCCAAAAGAACAACAATAACAAAAATGTCTTAAAGAGGATGCAGCCAGAGTGCTCTTTGGAGGCAAAGATAATGAGGCTTCAACTCACATATTTGGACATGTTGCTAGGAGGAGGTATTCCTTGGAGAGGGACATGATGCTCAGAAAGGGGGGAGGGTCGGTGAAGGACAGGAAGACCCTCGACCAGGTGGATTGACATAGTGACTGCCAAAATTGGCTCTCCTGTGTCAGGAAGTGTGAGGATGGCACATAACAGGACACAGCTCAGATCTGATGTTTATAGAGTCGCTAGAAGTCATTCTGGACTCGATGTCACCTAACTACAAAACATAGGTTTGCTATGAGTCATAGTCCATATAATGACAGCTAATGACAATAATCAGAATGATAGTGGTATTCACTGGACTTCCTTGGAAGCGTATGGATATAATCTTATCACTCACGATGTTGTACTTCAAGATGGATCTAGAAATTACTTTTTTTACTATGAAGGCAACCCCATTTTTCCTCATCTTTTCATCTCTGGAGTAATATATCATATGATCATCTGACTCAAAATGCCCCATGCCAGTCCATCTCATCTCTCCAATGCCTAATATGTCAATATTTATGCGTTCCATTTCTTTCTTAACAATTTCTAATTTTCCTACATTCATGGTTCTCATATTCCATGTTCCAATCACTAGGAACTGCTTACAACTGTTCCTCTTCCTTTGTATTTCCATGCTTGGAAGTTCTACCTAGGTTGCCCTTTCTGTTAGTCTATGTGTCCTGCTATTTCAGAAGTGGATGGCTAATCCTTCTTCCTAGTCTGTCTTAATCTGAATGTTCAGATTTAGAGGCATCAGGGTTGGTGGAAGATCTATTAACAATCTGCATTATGCAGATGACACAACCCTGCTTGCTGAAACTGAGGAGGACCTCATGCACTTGCTGCAGAGGGTCAAGGACTGCAGCCTTCAGTATGGACTGAGGCTCAATGTCAAGAAGACAAAGATTCTCACCACTGGACCAATTGGCAGCATCAGGATGGATGGCGAAGAGATTGAGATTGTTCACAGCTTCAGTTTGCTCAGCTCCACAGTCAACACTCTTGGCACCAGCAGCCAGGAAATAAAAAAACGTATTGCAATGGGAAAGTCTGCTGTTAGGGACCTCTCTAAAGTACTCAAGAGCAATAGTGTCTCTCTGGAGACTACGGTGTGCCTGATACAGGCCATGGTCTTTGCAATCATTTGCTATGCATCAGAGAGTTGGACAATGACTAGGGAGGACAGAAGGAGAATTGATGCCTTTGAGCTGTGGTGCTGGAGAAGAGTACTGAATGTACCATAGACTGCCAAGAAAACAAACAGATTCATCCTGGAGAGGGTTAAACCAGGCTATTCCTTGGAGGCAAGGATTCTGGGGCTTAATCTGACATATGTTGCAAGGAGAGACAGGTCCTTGGAGAGGGACATCATGCTTGGGAGCATGGAGGGACAGCGCAGGAGGGGTAGACCCTCTATGAGATGGATTGATTCAGTGACTGGGGTAATCGGGATGGGTGTACCAGAGGCCGAGCGGTTGGCACAGGATAGAGCAGGGTTTAAGGCTGTTGTACACAGGGTCGCTATGAGTCGCAAATGACTCGACGGCACATAACAACAACAACGACAATAATGACGATCACTTGACAGAAAAATGGCAGAGGCTAGACCAGAATGTGTGCCTGACTTCCAATACAGAGAGGCCTTTGAATTGCATCAGAAAAAGAAGCAAACCTACAAAGCTACTGCAAATTAGTTCAAATCCATTCTTAGCCATTTCTTGTATTTCTGCATACATTTCATCAACTTAACTGGAGCCCTGAACCCAAAGCACTTCCTTCTATTCTTACCATAGAGTAATAAGATCAGGGGCCTTCTGCCCCTTGACACTCCTTTAGAGCCAACTCTAAAGAACAGTGTCCATGTTCATCCAGTGACTAACCAAAACTGAAGGAACATTGGGACAGAGCATTTAAATGTAGGAACTCAGGAACTGGAACTCCTAGGTTTAAGTCCCAGCAACATGATGTGTTCATCTCATTACCTCCGTTGTCTCCGCTGGAATTCGAGAATTGCAAGTTTACAGGAATTGAACATGCTGGCGATAAGGAAATACCAGATGCTTAGTAGTGCTGAGTGGTGCCTACGTCGCTCTCATGTCAAGTGTCATCTTGCCTTTCAGCTCCTCATAGCCACATGGTTACCAAGCTGATCTGATTCCATGTCTTCGATTTTTCTACATCTGTCCCTCATCATTGTCTTCATGCATATCACGACTTCCATCGTTATGCTTCTGATTCTTATCTTGCCCCACATGGATCACTAACCACGTCTCTTCCTAAGCAGATCTCCTGGCTTCTAGTCCCCCGTCCAGGTAGTCCCCTGGGGTGATGGCCTAGTAAGCATGCCCAGTTGCAAAGCCGAGCTGCTCACTCCCTTTTTGAAACCTTGCAGAGCCATTCAGGTTGAGTCCCGGCTTCTGTATGGAGCCCACAGAGGTCTGGTGTTCAGACCCCATCTTTAGTTTACGTTTGGTTCCCCCTACTTTTGATCCCATGCTCTACTCTAAATTACTTTTGAGTGTATGTTCAAAGACTGTGAACATTTCCAGGGTTCATATTCATCTTGCTCCTTCTGTCAAGAATGCCCCCAGCCCATCCACCTGTCATTACCACATCCACGTTCACAGAGAAGGCCTGCAGTGGTGCCTTGTGAATCAAGTGGGATGGGCTGCACTTTCCTTTGTGCCCTGGGGCTGCAGCACCGCTTCTCTCCCAGCACTTGTCCCACGTCAACATCTGCTGCCCTTGCTGACTGCTGAATGACCACTCCATCCTGAGCACCCTCTCTGCCAGGGAGGAGGCATTCAAAAATTATTTATTCTGTGAATAAACACTGACCTCTGGCCTCCTCAAATCCCACCAGTCCCAACCCTGTCCTCTGAGCTCACAGAATAAACCAGCTTCTCTGTTTCCCATGAAAGTGGTGCAGACGTTGGAATCCCAGCTCCCTTTTAGAAGCAAGTTGAAGTAATTCACAGCACAAAATGTGGATGTGATTATATACTGAGGAAAGCAGACCACAAAAATGATATCCATGCAACTCATCCAACACCAGGCAGCTGCTCAGTTCCCTGCATTTTGCAAAGCTCCCATTTAGGACAAATGATGAGCCTTGTACTCTGCCATGTGTGCAATGGGAAATGAAGAGGAAGGACTGCTGGCCTGGCCTGAGGGAGTGCTGGGCTAGGAACTTCTTCCCGGTCCGGCTGCCCACTCTCCATGTGACCTGCAAGCCCCTTCCCTACTTAGGCACCTGCATCTTCTCTGTATAATAAGGGGGGTGGATAGAAGCTCTTTCAGTAGTTTTCAGAGCTCTAACATTTCAGGAATTTAAATGCTTCTTTTTCAGTTTGCTGACAAGATAGAGATTAATTTAGGAAATATAACAAACAATGGCTGAAAGGAAGACTTCTGAGTTTTAAGCCTAGTTCCCTCCAAAAACTTCTTGAAATGCCTTTAGACAGCACATTCCTTTCCCAAAAGATGTGAGGGACTCACATGATAACTTAATAGTAGCTTCAGTAATGAGCTCACCCTGTGACAAGCGCTGTTTAAGGAATTAACTGTATGGGTGGTTTTAATCCTCATGATGCCCTTATAAGGTACAACTATTATTTACAGATGATAAAACTGAGATGCAGAGTGGCTAAACAATTTGCTCCGAGCTACATAGCTATTAAATGGCAGGGCTAGGATTTCAGACCACGTAGTCTTAATTCTGTACTGCCACGTGTTAACCAGTACACAATATTCCTTCTATCAGTTTGACTTCAAAGAGAGGAAAAAGAATTCACTACAAGAATACCCAGGTACTCCTCACAAGAAGCTCAAGACTACTTGGATGAAAACAGGAAGGGTAATTTGTTTAATGAGTGCCATTACTTCTGACGTGTCCAGTCCTCTCTGAGAGGATTAGTCATATCAAATAGTATTCAGTGATATTGTTAAAGAGAATGTGAAGGTGGTTCAGTAATGGAATTCTTGTCTTTCATATGAGAGAACTGGGCTTGACTCCTGGCCAGTGCAACTCAGTCTTTCAGGGGAAGTGTGTGTACTCCTATGATGCAGAACAAGTTTCCATGGAAAAGGTCTCAGGTTTCTGGCTAAAACACACTAGGAAGAAAGGCCTGGTGATCTACTTCCTAAAATCAGCCAATTCAAGCTCCATAGATCACAACAGCCCAGTTCACAACTGGCCATGGGGCTGGTGCAGGACCAGGCAGCTTTCCTTCCTGTTTTGCAGGGGTTAGGCCAGACTGATAACAGCTAACAATAATAATATTGTTCATGCTACTTTTGTTAACAGTGGCTACTTTTTTAAAAACTTTTTTACTGGTTTGCACACAATAATTTGTCTATATTGTGTTTCAATCGATACATTGTTTTTTGGTTGGTTTTTTGTTTTGTTTTTTTGCACCCTCCTTCCACTCACCAAATTCTGCAATCTTGTGGTACTTTTGAGTGCCTGTAATGTGTTAAACACTCTGCTAAGTACTTTAACTTACTATCTTAATTGCTTCCTAAAGGACAGGTCTTTCAATCACTTGCTACACATCTGAGAGCTGGGCAACAAATAAGGATGATAGAGGAATTGAGGCCTTTGAGTTGTGGTGTTAGAGAGAAACACTGAATACCCTGTGGACTTGTCAAAAGAACAAACAGATATGTCTTGGAGTGGGGGTAGAGGAGGAGGAGCCCAGCCAGAGTGTCCCTTGCAAGCAAAGAGGACAAAGCTTTGTCTCTCATACTTTGGCCATGTTGCCAGGAGACATCAGCTTAGAAAGGTCAGCAAAATAAAGGAAGACGCTTAACAAGATGGATTGATACAGTTGACTACAGCAATGGGCTCAAGTGTGTGAGGGATAATGAGGATGGCACAGGATAGGACAGAGTTCAGGTCTGTTGTTTATTGGACTGCTATGAGTCTACTCAACTCACTGGTACCTAACAACAACAACACAGATGCTAATGAGGGCCCTTCTCAGCAGATGAAGAGATGAGACATAAAGAGGTGAAATAACTCACCCAAGGTGGTGGAGTTGGGATGTGAACCTGGATCTGCCTATATTTCAGAGTCTGTGCTCTTAACAAAACTCAGCTTTTTGGGAAGTAATTCCAATTTTAAAAAGCAAAAAAAACAACAAAAAAATCTAAGACAAAACAGAAAAAAATAATAAGGCTGTGAGAGACGAGGGGCTAAAAACCCAATGAAGGATCCCATAGAAAATAAAAACAAATAAACAAACAAAAAAACAAAAAACAAAACACACACACACACACACAAAAACAACAACAAACCCGGATGACGCATGTTTAGAAGTGGAGGGTTGCTCTCCTCTATGAAGACAGACAAGGAGGAGGGGACCTCAGCTGGTCACTGACATGAGCTGTATTTGGGAGACTCGGTGGGATTCAAGAAGGCGCAGGGACAATCTCAGACATCCCAGGCAGACAGGTGAGAATGCTAAGCTGGACCACATGGTCATAAAGTGCAGGGTTCTGACAGAAGAGAGCAGGGCGTAAGTGGCTCTGGGGCCTCTTCTAGGAAGGGTTTAAATCTCCACAGGAATAGGATTATTAACTTGGAAAAAGCCACCTGAAAAAAACACCAAAATGTTCCTTCCTGCTTCTACTACATATATTAGTGAATAAGTAACAGGACTAAGCAGACATGATGGAAGTACCTCCAATGGGAATCTCAAACTAGTGAGCTAAAGTATAACCCTTGGAGCTTGTTAAAGTGTAGTGATCAAGGCTATCCTCGAGAGAAGCTGATTCAGAAGGCCTAAGGAAGGACTCTGCCTTACATACTCAGAGCTGCTGAAACAGAAATACCACAAGAGGTTGGCTGTAATTTTTTTCTTTCTTCTCAGTTTAGGAAGCGAGACATCTGAATTCAGGGTGCAAACTTGAGAAGAAGCATTCTGTCCGCTCTGAGGGAAAGTTCTTGCCTCTTTTAAACACACCTGGGTGATGTTCATATGGCTTGGCATCTCTGCTCTATTGCTAATCCCATCCCAAAACCTACTCCACTACTTAGCTCATTTAAAGTGATCTAGGGAGCTCTGTTACTGATGTGATGGGAGTAGGTGTATCAGAGACGATGAAACTGGATCAAGATAGAGCTGTACAAAGCTTTTGTAAAAGGGACTGCTATGAATTCCAAACAATTCAACAGTACATAACAACAAAAGGGAGTTCTTTAATAAGAAACCAAGCTACAATCTCAAAGGTATATGGTTCAAGTCCATCAGCTGCAAGTCAGTATACAAGAACAGTGAGTAAGGAGTTGTGCTTCAAACCCAAGGGTAGCCAGTTTGAATCTACCAGGTGCTCCACAGAAGAAAGAGAAGCTATCTCCTCTTGGGTAATTTATGTTGTTGCTGTTAGGTGCTGTCTAGTTGAGTACAACTCATAGCGACACTACGAACAAAAGATGTGAACCCTAAAAAAGAAAAAAAAAGATGTGAACACTGTTCTATCCTGTGCCATCCTCATACTTCCTGCCACACAAGAGCCCATTACAGCAGTCTCTGCGTCGATCCACCTGGTTGAAAGTCTTCCTCTCCTTTGCTGACCCTCTACCCTTTCCTTTCCTGAGAAATTTATTTATAGCCTCTGAAAACCTGCTGCAGGGTCAGCTATGAATCAGGCCCAACTCCATAGCAATGAGTTTGAGTTTTGATATCTCAGAACAGACTGACTTAAAATATACCCTATACTAAACAACATTCTTGGCACCAGCAGCCAGGAAATTAAAAGACGTACTGAGATGGGAAAGTCTGCTGTTAGGGACCACTCCAAAGCACTGAAGAGCAATGGTGTCATTCTGAACACTAAGGTGCATCTGATACAGGCCATGGTCCTTGCAATCACTTGTTATGTGTCAGAGAGTTGGACAATGACTAGGGAGGACAGAAGGATAATTGATGCCTTTGAGCTGTGGTACTGGAGAAGAATATTGAATATACTATGGACTGCTAAGAAAACGAACAGGTTCATCCTGGAAAGGGTTAAACCAGGCTGCTCCTTGGAGGCAAGGATTCTGAGGCTTTGTCTGACATACTTAGGATATGTTGCAAGGAGGGACCAGTCCTTGGAGAGGGACGTTATGCTTGGGAGGGTACAGGGACAGCACAGGAGAGGAAGACCCTCTGTGACGTGGATTGATTCAGTGACTGGGGTAATCGGGGTAGGTGTGTCCGAGACGGTGCGATTGGCACAGGACAGAGCAGGGTTTAGGGCTGTTGTACACAAGGTTGCTATGAGTCACAAGTGACTCGACAGCACGTACAACAACAACAATCATTACAAAGATAAACCATCCACAGTGGGATTATAACACAAACAGGTTGGCATTTACAGCAACTATTTACATTTTGTTGTTGTTGTTGTTGTTGTTATGTGCCATCAAGTCATTTGCGATTCATAGCGACCCTATGTACAACCCTAAACGCCGTTCTATCCTGTGCCAACCTCGCTGTCTCAAACACATTCATTCCTACCACTCCATTCAAAGAATCGATCCATCTCATCGAGGGTCTTCCTCTCCTTCGCCACCCCTCCACTCTGCCAAACATGAGGTCCCTCTCCAAGGACCAGTCCCTCCTTGCAACATGCCCAAAGTATGTCAGACGAAGCTTCAGAATCCTTGAATCCAGGGAACATTCTGGCTTCACCCTCTCCAGGACAAAACTGTTTGTTTTCCTAACAGTCCATGGTATATTCAACACTCTTCTCCAGCACCACAACTCTAAGGCATCAATGCTCTTTCTATCATCCCTAGTGACTGTCCAACTCTCCAATGCATAGCATGTAACTGCAAAGACTATAGCCTGGATCAAGCGCACCTTAGTCTCCAGCCTGACATCATTGCTCTTTAGTACTCTTATGTGGTCCCTTCAGCCGACTTTCCCAATGCAATTCGTCTCCTGATTTCCTGGCTGCACCTTAGTCTCCAGCCTGACATCATTGCTCTTTAGTACTCTTATGTGGTCCCTTCAGCCGACTCTCCCAATGCAATTCGTCTCCTGATTTCCTGGCTGCTGTTACCAACAGTGTTGACTGTGGAGCCAAGTAAAAACTGTTAACTATCTCAATCTCTTCACCATCCATACTGATGCTGCCAATTGGCCCAGTGGTTAGAATCTTTTTTCTTGATATTGAGCTTCAATCCATATTGAAGATTGCAGTCCTTGATCTTCTGTAGCAAGCACTTCAGGTCTTCCTCAGTTTCAGCAAGCAGGGTTGTGTCATCTGCATAACGCAGGTTGTTGACGATTCTTCCACCAATCCTGATGTCACATTCCTCCTCATACAGCCCAGGATCTCGGATGATCTGTTCTGCATACAGAT
>NW_006399899.1:4344229-4362967 GCF_000299155.1 Elephantulus edwardii
CAGCCAATTCCTTCTGATACAGGGACTCTGTGTACTCCTTCCATCTTCTTTTTCTACATCCTGGATCATTCAACATTCTACCCAAACTATCTTTAAGTATTGCCACCCCTGGCTTGAATTTGTTTTTCAACTCCTTCAGCCTAAGAAACGCCGAGCGAGTCCAGCCCTTTTGATTTTCTGACTCCAGCTCTCTGCACATTTCATTCTAGTATCTTGCTTTGTCATCCCGAGCTGCCTTTTGAAATTTTCTATTCAGCTCTTTGATTTCTTCCATTAGCTTTGGCTTCTCGGCGCTCTAATGCAATACTCAGAGTCTCATCTGACATCCATCTTGGTCATTTCTTCTTCTTTACCCTTTGTAATGATCTTTTGCATTCTTCATGGACAATTTTCTTGATATCCTCCCAGAGCTCATTTGGTCTATGCTCATTGGTGTTCAAGCCCTCAAACCTGTTCCTGAGATGGTTTTGAAATTCAAGTTGGACAGACTTAAGGTCAAATACTGGTTCACATGGACTTGACTTAATTTTCCTCAACTTTAGATTGAATTTGCACATGAGTAGTTGGTGGTCTGTCCCACAATCAGCACCCAGCCTGGTTTTCACTGCTGATATTGAGCTTCTCCAGTGAATCTTTCCACAAACATAATCTATTTGATTCCTATGCATACCATCAGGTGAAATCCATGTGTACAGCCTGCGTTTATGTTTCTTATAAAAGGTATTTGCAATGAATAAATTATTGAATGTGCAGAACTCTATCATTCTATCTCCAGCCTCATTTCTCTCTCCAAGCCCATGTTTTCCAGCTACTGATCCTTCCTCCCTGTTCCCAACTTTTGCGTTCCAGGAACCCATTATTATTAATGCATCTTAATTGCATGTTTGATCAATTTCTGACTGCAAAAGTTGGTAAAAATCTTCTTTTTCCTCTTCTTTGGCTCTAGTTGTTGGTGCATATATTTGAATAATAGTGGTATTCACTGGACTTCCTTGTATGCCTATGGATATTATCCTGTCGCTCACCACACTGTATTTCAGGATAGATCTAAAAATGATTTTTTTAAATTATAAAACCAACCCCATTTTTTTCTCACCTTTCATCCCCAGCATAGTAAATCATATAATCATCTGATTCAAAATGTCCCATGCCAAGCCATCTCATTTCGCCTATACCTAGTAGGTCAATATTTAAGCGTTCCATTTCTTTCTTAACAATGTCCAATTTTCCTACATTCATGCTTCTCACATTCCACGTTCCAATCACTAGTATCTCCTTACAGCTCACTCCATAACAGACCCAGACCTGTGTTTCTAACAAGCTCCCCTCTTCTACCCAGTGATTATGGTGCAAAAGTTTTCAACCAACACTAAAAACAATGATTTCTAATCAAAGTATCTGGACCTCTAGTGGATTAGTGGTAAAGAGTTGTGTTGCCAACACAAAGGCTCACAGTTCGAATCCACAAGCTGCTGGTCAAGAGAATGATGGGCAATCTTCTCCATCTCATGTGATTTATATCCTTTGAAAACCCTCTGGAGGGTCAGCTATGAGTTGGTTCTGACTTGATGGTCCCTAACAACAACAATCAAAGAATCATTAAGTTAGATTATACGAGTAGAGCACAGCCAAGACTTCAGCTTTCATTTTTTTAATGAACTGATACTGAGTAAGTAACGTAACTTCCCTATGATTTGATTCCCTCACATGTAAAATGTGGCTAACTTCGGATTGTCTACTTCATTGTTGTGTTGTGTACCATGGAGTTAGAAACAACTCATAGCTGACCCTCTCGGGTTGGGGTGGGGGGTTCCAGAGGCAGTGAATCAAATGGGAAGAGACTGCCTATCTTTCTCTTACAGAGCAGCCACTGGATTCGAACTATGCCTTCAGGACTGCAGCATAACGTCTTGCCACTAGGCCACCATAGCTAGTCAAATGTGAAAATACTAGGTTCTTTTGAAGGGATGAGCAGTGCAGTTACTATGGTGGTAAGGATGATGGTGGGGGGGGGGGGAAGGAAGGGCCATATACCAATGTTCCAGAATCTTTCTAGCTCCTTCCTCTTTTTGTTTTTGTTTGCTATGCTATGCTTCTAAGTAGTATATACAGAACTGATTTTTTTTTTTTTTTTACTTAATCTGTATTCTTTTCTTTGCTGTTGCTGAGCAAGGTGTCCAAGAATGATCTTCTTCTCTGGAGACTACCTCCAGCTGATTGAATTCACAAAGTATCAAACACAAAGTCTCATAGTCTTTTCTTCTAAGGAGTACTCGATTAATTTCTTCCAAGACAGATTTACTTATCCTTTTGGTAGTTCATGTTATATTCAATATTTTTCTCCAATACCACAATCAACACTCATGGTGGCAAGCTGCCAAAAAATCAAAAGACATGTTGCACTGGGCACAAACAACTGCTATCAATGACCTCTCCAAAGTGCTGAAGAGCAACAATGTCATTTTAAAGACTTAGGTGTGCCTGATTCAAGCCATGAAGTTTTCAATTATTTTGTATTCATTTGAAACTTGGAAAATGCATAATAAAGACAAAAAAATTGTTATCTTTTCATTGTGGTGTTGGCCAAGAGTACTATGTATCAAAAAACAAACAAAGCTGTCTGGAAGAAGTTTAACCAGGGTGCTCCTTAAAGGCAAGGATGGAGAAACTGTGTCTCACATATTTCAGCCATGTTGTCAGGAGGCACCAATCCTTAGAGAGACGTCATGCTGGGAAAAGCAGAGGGTGAGCATAAAAGATGACAATTCTTAACACTTTCGATTGACACAGTGACTAAAACAATGAGTTTCAGCCTGGCACAGGGTGTGAGGATGGCACAGGATAGATCAAGGTTTTGATCTGTTGTTCATAGGGTTGCTATGAGTAGCTGTTGACTTGAAGCTACCTAACAACAATAACAACAAAATCTAAGAGTCTAGACAATCATAATCACTGGGAATTTTATTGTTATGTTTGTAATTATCTGTTTTATAAAAGTTCTGCAATATTGCAATGTAGGAAAATCTCATCTCCCATTTCTAACACCCCTGCCAAAGTTTTTTTCCACATTCCACTGCCTGGGCTCGAAAATCCTGCAGCCACTCTCACCATCTGGGGCCAAGCATTCCAAAGAATGGCCAAACCCAAACCCACACACCTCAGGAATGGCCTGAGAGTGGGGTGTCTGAGAAGGACCTCAGCTAACTGAAAAGAAAGCATCCTCTGCAAAGGCATTTCCAGAAAAACCTTCAATCAAACGTGAGAGTGCCTGAGTTCTGAAATGGACCGTCGGACAGAACTCTGAGGCTCGGGATCCTGGCAACAAGCTCCCTCAGAGCAACAGCTCCAGGCCCTCACTGAGCACTCACGCCACACTCTGCACTGGGGACCTATGCCAAATCCATTCTGTGCATTATCACATTTTCTCTCCATCCCAAGAAAGGCAGGTATTTTTATCCCAACTTCGGATAAGTAACTCATTGCTATTGAGTCTGCTCTGGCTCAGTGCCGGACACTGTGTTTCCAAGACGGCTCATTTTTCGGCTCTGCCACATCTGGTCTGCCGAGGTCACAGAACCAGCAAGTAACCAAAGAAACTTCAGCCTGGGGCCTAACTCGGCTGTGTGGCGCAAACATCTTCTCATTGTCTGTATGAGTTTCAGTGTACAGAGCCTTGATGCTCCCTTTCCACATCCTTGGGCTTTGAACTTCATGAACACTCCAAGATTCATAAAAAAAAGTACTTTATAGCTCTTCCCTGTGTGACTTTTCCCAATTTCCCAGGCCTCGTTCCCCAGCAACCAAGCAAAACTGTCGTCGGTCAATCAGTGAGCATTTATTGGTTGTTGTGCTTGTGTTTTCTACGTGTTTGTGAGGTTGACACAATTAACCAGGACACACAAAAAAAACTGATAAGAAATGTCTCTGTCCTTAACCATCTAAGCAGCTCATTGCAGAGATAAGACCAATGGACTGTGAGGCCCACAGGAATTGCATTAAACTGCTCTCACACTGACCTATGATTAGAAACTCCCTCACCAACACTTCGTCAGTAAGTGCTTCCATTTATTGGACCTGCCACAGTCCATATGCCAAGTACTTTATGTACTTCCACTGTTCTCATCATGTTCATAACCTCGGGAGATAGGCTTTCTCATTCCCATTTTACAGGTTAGGAAATGGGCCGAGAGAGGCTAAGAGATTTGCTTAAAGTTACTCAGAACTAGACATTGCCCTTTAACATCCATCATATTAAGTTGCTTTTGTAGGTTACATGGTAAATGCAAGCCTGTATGTGGTTGTGCACATACAAACACATCCACAGACTAAAACCACTGCCATCAAGTGGGTCCCTACTCACAATGGCCCTTCCTTGGTCTCCCAAGCTGTGAATCTTTACAGGAGGAGACTCCTCATCTTTCTCCTACAGAGCGGCTGATGGACTTGAACTCTCCACCATTCACGTAACAGCCCCAAACATTGCACACTATGCCACTGGGGCTCCAAATATATACATACGCTGACAATATTACCTAAGAAGCAATCATGACAGCTCAAGAGTAGCTCTGCTGCATAAGCGCTTTTCCTGAAGCGATGATGTCTTCTCTAAACTTCAGTTTCCTCAACTGTTACACAGGGGATACAAGAAAATCCACCTCCCAGGCAGAGTGTGAGGAATAAACAAGATTCACTGAGATCAATAACGGAGCAGAAGGCCTGGTCATGTAGTTAACTGTTTATTAAAAACAAACCTGTATCACTACAAGGCCAGAAATAGAAATGGTCAATGAATGAGATGTCTGACAAGATACATGTGAAACTCAGGGAGTCAGACTTATTGCCTCAGTAGATTATGGGCTCGGTGAAGGCAAAGACAGGTAGTATACCCAGCACTAGCCAGTACGTGGCATCCACCACTTGTTAAACTCCACTGATGACTGAGTCTCCTCAGGCTTAAGTCGGTGGTTGAACTACATACACATGGAGGGACAGGTAGATGGGGAGAAGGCTGAACCTCTTACCATGCAAAGCTGTAATGAAGGTGAAATTAAATATCCTTAAAAACTTTCCAACCATCTGAGACTTGTGAGAAGGGGAAGACAATGCAGAAAAGGAGATAATCATAAGCTGAGAGACTGGGAGGGCTCTGAATGCTAGACCAAAGTGAGGCAAAGAGATTGAGGGCTTCAGAGCCATTTTGAGCACTTTGGAGCCATTAAAGGTAAGGGTTCAAATCCCAGCTCTTCCATTTATCAGCCTTGAGATTTCACTTGCGCTCAGCTTAGGAATCATGTGAGCACAATCACTTAAATTCTGGGCTGCTAACAGAAAGGCTGACGGTTCAAACCTATTAGCTGCTGTGAGGGAGACCAATGTGACAGTTAGCTTCTGTAATGTTCCCACCTTGAAACCCCGGTGGAGAGGTAAGGCGCTCCGGTGATGCCGTCTGTAGAGAATTGTGCAGCTAACTCAAAAGGCTCCATTCTCCAGCAGTGTAAGCTCCTTGGGAGAAAGAAGACATCTCCTCCCTCTCTTTAGGGAGGTGATTTACAGCCTCAGAAAGCCAAGAGTGGGTCGGTTATGAGTGGGATCCAATTCGATGGCAATGAGAGAGAGATAGGGGCCCTCTAAGTCAGAATCAGCTTGACTACAAAGATTTTGGTTTGGTGCATAGCTTCCTCTTCTCTATGGTGAGGCAAACAATACCTGTGGTTCTGGTGTGCATCAAAGCTAAAGTACATCCAAAGTCCCTGATACACAGTAAAAGTAATGATAGCTACATTATGGCGGATACACATTTTTCTGAAGGAAAATTCAACCTCCTTAGACAATAACAGAGCCAAGGAGGGAATTCAGTTTAGTGAAACTAAAATAAAAATAGGAGCACTGAAACTGTTTCCTGAGGATGACTATTTATGAGACCAATTTCAGTTTCCGAGTGCTAATGAATCCCCCACGGCAGCCTCCGTGCAGCTCAGAGTCCAGAGAGCAGGGGCTCTTCCTCCCTCAAGTTCTTCAAAGCCCTGACGATGCGCTGCTCAGTCAGCGTTTAATAATCACGGCAATAATCCTAATAATGATCAGGGCAATGGGCAGGGGAGGAGGAGAAGATGCAGGTGGGGAGGCCCAACATTTAAGCTATTTTGTTTCCTCAAGACAAACTTCTGCCTGAACTAGATTAATTCAATCTGCATATTAATGTGGATTACTAATTAATGACTAAAATTGCTTTCAACATGGAAAGTGCTATGCAAATGTTTAAAAAAAATAATAGCATTCAGGAGTCACGGGGTAAGTGTGGAAAGGAAATAAGCTAGCCTCTTTAAAAAAAAACATTTAAAATTTTATGTTAGAAGGAAATGAGGAACATTAGGAAAATTCACTTAAAGCACAAAAGCATAAAATACGAAAGCCTGGTGTGAGGTGGCTTCCCTGTGTTCCTGTTGGCCCGATCACTGCATCCACCACAGACAAGTGTTAAGTGCGGGGAGACTCCGTGTTCTCTTCTAGATCCCGAGTGGCTTCCTTGAGGGATGAGGCCAGGTCTTGCATTCCCTCTGTCTCCCGGGCTCCCAACACTGTGCCAGGCTTTGTAGAATAACCAATAATATTTAATGAAACAAATTAATAACCTCAAAAGCCCCTGTCACAGAAAGACAATGAGAACTGTACATAGTGACGTCCTTCCAAAGGAGCAGTATGAAAAGTAGGGGCAGAAAAAAAAAAAGAAAAGTAGGAGCAGAGTAACTACAGCGGAAAACCTGAAGTTACCTCAGCCCAGTGCTCAAGGTCAGCATCAACAGGTCATGGTCTCGTGTGCACCCTTGACAGGGTGTGGTGATGACAGCACCACATCTCTGAGGTCCTTCTCGTTAAGAACATCTAGCCACAGTCAAGCCTTCAGGAAAACCTCAGACAAATCTCAGTTGAGGAACATTCTAGAAAATACTTGACTAGAACTCTTCAAGACAGTTAAGGTCATAAAAAAGAGGGCAAAGTCTGAGAAGTCTAGGGGAAAAGATGACTGAATGTAACATGAGATTTCAGGAAATTTTACAAAAGGAGAAAGAGGGGAAAGAGGGAATGTTCCCTGGGTCTCACAGTGACAACAAAGTTTCACCATTCTTGCCTCTAAGGAGCACCGTGGTTGCACTTCCTCCAGGAAGGAACTGTGTGTTCTTTTGATAGTCCACAAAATATTAAGTACTCTTCTGCAACATATCCTTTGGGCATGTTGTTGGAAGGACCAATCCTTGGAAAAAGACATGCTGGGAAGGGTAGAGGTTCAGAGAAAGAGAGGAAGACCCCGATAGGATGAATTTACACAGTGACTGTAACAATGGACTTGAGTCACAGGGGACCTCATAGCACCTACCAACCACAGAGTGACAGCAGAGCTAGGACTGGCACCCCCATGCCTGATTCTTCGGGACACATAAGTTCTCACAAGCACAATGATGCACCATAGAGCAGAGAAGATGGCTTTCCTTTTCACACACAGTGAATGTCTTTGGTGTTTTATTTTTAATTGCCATTTAAATGTCATTTTCCCCCCCTTCCTCTGAAAACCCCCAACTTCTCTTGATCCAAAAAGCACCTCACGGGACCAAGAAATTGGATGGCCTGAAAAAATGGACCTCAAAGCTCACTAAGATCAAATCCTTCCATTTTACAGAGGAAAAGCAGAGGCCCCAAATGAGACATGGTGTTTCTCCTGCTGCCAGTTCAGGGTGTGAGCACCACGCTTAAGTCACGCTTCCTGGCTTGCTGTATCCAAAAGTCTCTGCTGCCTGAGACACAAAGAATATGTATAGGATCGGAGAAGAACTTCTGCCAAGTGGCTCTATCTTTACCAACCTCATGGCAGTAAAGGGTATCGAAGTGGAAAGCAATTTGGTATCAAGATACCAGTCTTTTTACACCAGTCCATAACCATTGTCAAGTGGAAAGCTCAGGCCTGGCAGGCTGAGGCCAAACACACAAGGCAGCTTCCCATCGGGGCGTGTGGAAAGGGCACCGCTCAACAGGGCTGGCAGGCCACACTCCCGTCAGCCCCATCCATCAGCCACCCTAGGGGATCTAATTTTCCAGCTCGGCGTAGGGTACATTTTCTAAATGTGACCCTGTTTCTGTTATGAGAATCAAAGTGCTCCAACCGCCAGATCATAAATACTCAAAAGTGACAGCTAATGGCAGTGGTGGTTTGCAAAATGCCAAATGGCAGCAAGAAGTGGACGCTGTAAATTATAGCCCGACTCCTTCATTCTCATGGAGCTGTTTTGTGGGTTTTTAGTGATGAGATTTGCTTTCAAGTGGATTTACAGGGGCTCCCTGTGAATTCAGGCAGAGCTTTTAAAAATACTTCTGGCAGATGCTAAAATGAAAACCAGGGGAGCCTACAATTTCAAACCTATTAGTTTATTAAAAATGAGTTTAATGTATAATGGTCAAAATATGGAAAGCAGCCCATTTCAAGATAGATATATTCAGCTTGAAAGTGCTAATAATGATAATAAACAAACAGTAATGATGCCAGCCAAGATGTACTGCGTCAGGCACTGGGCGAAGCTAAGCACTTTATGTGGTTTGCGTCCCACTGAATTCTTGCATATTCCATATGAAAAACACTGATTGTCCTTATTTTGCAGATCAGGGCATTCAAGTTCCATAGGGTAAAGTCATCTGCCCCAATTCACACAGGTGGTGCGAAGGGATAGGCTGGAGCTGTCAACACAAGGCTCTAACTTCAGAGCTCGTCCTATCAATGCCCCTCATCCCTGACGATCATACCATGAAGCATGACAAGAATCCTACAAACCTTGGCTCCGCGTCACCATACACTCAGCTCTGGGAGCCACCCAAAAGCTGTAGACACCAGCATCAGCACAATTCTAAAAGGGCAAATCTTTAGAACTATAAGGTATCATTACGGTTGTGAACTTGTCCACTGTGTTAAGGATTCCCGACGGTGCCGAGGTTAAGACGTTTGGCTGCTAACCAAAAGGTCAGCTGTTGGGACCCACCAACTACTCAGTAGGAGAAGGATGTGGCAGTCGGCTTCTGAAAGATTTATAGTCTTGGAAACCCAATGGGACAGTTCTCTTCTGCCCAAGCACATCACTAGTAGGTGGAATCGATTTGGTGGTAGCAAGTTTAGTTGGTTTTTAGTAATTGTTGGCTCCTAAATCATTTTAGCTTCCATTCTTTTATCAATATTTTGAAGGTGATGTACTTTTAGCTCTTAAGACAATTTGGTGAGGTTGCACATGTGAAAAGCTTTTTTGAAAATCTTGGGGGAAAATGCAAAATTGTGTTATTAATAAAAATAGCTAGATAACATTTACCAAGTCAAGGGGTAATGTGCACTCTCCACAATAACTAGGCCATAGTAAAAGGTGGAGAAAGGAGACCCATTGTAACAGCAACAACTGAGGTTCAGAGTTACTGAATAAATGGCTTAGGGTCACTGAGAGTCAAGGGTGCAACCACTCCCTTAAGGCTCTCAGGTCCCTTCCCAGCACTGAAGCTCCTGGTGTATTCATGTATCAGAGGGTCAAAAGACTCTACAAAGACCACACCTGTAGAGGACAGGTGACCTCACTGTCTGAGAAAGAGCCTCCGCTGGGCCACCCGAAGCAGCTGACAATCACTGTCAGAGGCAGTGAGTCTAGGGGGACACTGGGGGCTCACTGATCAGACCAGGCGGGCTTTCGCCACACCGCCAGTGCAATCGCATATTATTTCTCTGTAGCTGGCCAGGGACATTTCTGATGCTCCTGAGGAGAGAAGCAGGTCAGTGCTGGATGGTAAGGGACCCAGGCCAGCACCACAACAGCTGTTGAAAGAGATGTCTCCACATTGCATATCCTTCTACCAATTTCCTTCCTTTGGGAACTGCCCCACTTTCTCATAAAATCCTATACATCAAAGAATTTCCCTGACTTTTCTATTTTCTAACTTTTAGTAAAGGTATGGAAAAGAGAATTACAGAATTGTGGAATCTTAGGACTCAGAAGATCTCAGGTGTTGACGGCTTTCTACTCTAACCCCCTAATCCTGCCTCTTCTTCTCATCCGGTACTTAGGTCCCCTCTAAACTATTCTTCCTGATGGGTTGTCTACCTTGAACACCTTCAATGATGAGGAACTCACTGCTGTCTGAGGCAGTGTTTTCCACCTTCTACCCATTGCCAGAATAGTGTCCAACTCAAAACTCATTGCCATCGAGCCAGAACCGACTCAGAGCTGACCTTGAACAGGTTTTCAGGGACTGTAAATTGCAGGGAGGAGACTATCCATCTGTCTCCTATGGAGTAGCTGGTAGATTCGAACCACATACCTTTGAGAAGTGTAATGTGACTAGTTAACAGCATGAAGCCAGAACAAGACAGACAAAACAATTCACGGGCCCAGGGCAAAAGGCATTTGCTAACCAAATTAAAAATCTCAAGCTTGTGACAGCAAAGCACTAAACCGAGACCCCTCTAAGCAGAGGACATTGTGTGATCACACTGGTCAGACACCCAGGAAGCCTGATTCTGATACCAGACTCCATGGGTTGAATCCCACTTGTTAACTTGGGCTAACCAGTAAGTTACCTCATTATACCTTACTTGCCTCATGGGTAAAATGGATTTATTTCATAAATACGTTTCTGAGTGGTAAATGAGTTCCTATGTAAAGTGCTTAGAACAGTGCCTGACATAGAATAAACACTATTTTTTTGTTTTTTCCAAATTGCATACTAGTTGCAGAGAGGGGAAACACACTTATTAGATGGCCGCATGCTGGCCATTTTGCATCTGTACTGCTCTGAAATGTGCAAAGAGCTGGAGTCAGAAAATCAAAAGGGCCAAACTTGCTCAGCATTTCTTAAGCTGAAGGAGCTGAAAAACAAATTCAAGCCTCAAGTTGCAATACTTAAGGATGCTGTGGGCAGAATACTAAATGATGTAGGAAGCATTAAAAGAAGATGGGAGGAGTATACAGAGTCACTGTACCAGAAGGAAGTCACTGATTCTCCATCTTTCTCCAAGAATGATGCCTTTTTTTTCAAGGATTGACTCCTCTTATCTATATGTCCAAAGTATATGAGACAAAGTTTCACCTCCTTGTCTCCAAGAAGTATCCTGGTACACTTTCTCCAAGACAGATTTGTTTGTTCTCTTAGTCCAGGAGGTATTTTGTACTCTTATCCAACACCATAACTCAAAGGCATTGATTCTTAGTAAGTAACTCAAAAAACAAAAAAAAACAAAAACAAAACACACCAGCCATGACTTGGGTCAGGTGCACTTCAGTCTTTAAACTGACATCACTGCTGCTTAATTAATCTCAGAAAGGTCCTTGACTGCAGATTTCCTCTGTGCAACATGTCTTGATTTCTTGACTGCTGGTGCCAAGGGTGTTGATTGTGGATCCAAGAAGATGAAATTGTTGACAACTGCAATCTTCTTTCCCCAGGGGTGAAGATTTTTTTTTCCTTCTTGCTGTTGAGATATAATTCATAATGAATGGGAGGTTCTTGCCATTGGAGGGGGGAAAAAAAGCCTGTAATCAGGCCAAAGCTAACCTAAGGTGGAGGAAACCAGAGGGCTAAGAGGCAGTGCCATTAAATGATGTAGTTAAATGATCTCACTATCACACATTTTAAGCAGACATCTGCCCACAGAACATATTGCTGGGACCTCTCTCAGAATCTTGGCAGGAAGGGACTCTAACACTTCACTGTAACCTGCTGTTGACCCCTAGCACTGTTTAAATTGTCTGAGGTGTGAATAATGAGTAGAAACGTAAACTGCCCAAGAAGTCAGTCACAGTCACTAAGTCTTGTATATTTTAACCCTTAAATGTCTCTTGCAAGTGTGTACTTCTCTTCATCATCCCTGGGCACCAGCCTCCTCTTTGGCCACCCTGCCATCATCCACCTCCCGCAGTCCAGTCTCCACAGAGCTGCCACAGTGAGCCCTGCTTAAAGTCCTCCCACAGCTGAAATAAACCCCAAACTCTTTCTTACTATGGACCAAGACTCTATCTGTGATAGCCACAGCCCCCCTTTCTGGTCCTAGCCCTTATGCTCACCTTCAAGGCTAAGTCCCAGTCAGAGAAGCTACACCTCTGACGGGTGCTCTGCCTAGAACTCTTTTTTCACCTCAGTACTTTATATCGGCCAGTCTTTCACTGTTTTTGTTCAGACATTCCTCTAGGTCGTATAGCCCTGTTGTCCAAGTTGCCGTCCCGCGGTCACTTGTGGTGGCTGTGAGGCTGAACACTGTGACACTGATGTGTCAAATGCGTTAATGATTGGCTACCCAATGCGGACTGAGAGTGGGGTGGAGCTCCCCGATTAAAACAAGCGTGGAAGGAGGAGTGGCATCCACTTCCGTAATAGCTTGCCTCCAGAAACCCTATGAACCTGGAGAGAGGATGAAAGGCACCCAAGCGTCGAGGACTCTCCTTCATAGGGTCGCTATGAGTCGCCTGTGACTCGACGGCACTTAACAACAACAACAACAACAACAACAACAACTTTATATTGGACACTAACCTACATTATTCATTCTTCAGATGTTTACTTAAATGGCATTTCTTCCAAGAAGCCTTTCCTGACTAACCCATTGGACGCCCTGTGAAACAAAGCCACTGGGATTGGTACTTGCTATATGCTTCCACTGAATTTTCTGTTTATCTCAGGGAAGTACTTCAGAACCCTTCTTACCATTTCCAGTTTAAAAAATAAATAAATAAACTGCCATTATATGGCACACTGGGTGGCTTTTATATAGCCTTTCTAGCCATGGTCTTACAACTTCCACCAAATGATTGGCTAGAACTATGTAAATAAGGTACTTGTGGCCCTTCAAGTGAACTGGACAGCTTGTAATCTATGCAAATAAGGTGCATGACATGCTTGTACAGGAGGAACCAGGTAAATAAGGGTCAAGGAACCTAAGGATGGGATTGGTCAATTTTTGCCATCCTGTTAGGCTTACAATGTGACATCCCAGAGATGGACAGTGGGACATGACAATCACCAAGAAAAAAGGATGGGAGCAAAACACATCCTTTGGAGCAGGAATCCTTATGCTGGGAATCTCCAGAACTAAGATAAAAGAGTGCTGCAACATCAGAGACGGAGAAGGACAGAGAACAGTAGTAGATGCCACAGAGCCAGGAGACCAGCAGGATCACCGTGGACCTCCTGGCTCACACATTTATTCAGTCCTTAGAGATGGGCGCCTTCACCTCTACACAGGAAGCTTGCAGCCATGGGATGCTTCCTGGCACTTGGTAGAGCTAGGATTCCTGACATAAGAAAGCTGGCTGCCTTTTGGTCAAGGCTTACTTGGAACAGCATGCCTCTGACATTTGCTGGTGGTTTTGTAACACTTAATCTAACAAGGCAGAACCTGGGAAGCCCAAAAAGCCTGAAAGGTCAAAGAGCCCAAGGGAGGGGTCTGCCTGTGGTCAGCTAAGAAGAGGATCATCTGATCAAGGACCTGTATCTTGAGTAGTTTCTGATCTTGAATGCTAACTTGTTACTTCCCTAACAATGCTCATAATTACGAATACTGGAGGTGAGTTCTGTGTTGCCACTGCAACAAATCACTGAACCCAGAAGATAAATACGAAGTGCCTTGAATGACTGTTCAGCTGGTGTCAGAATTGATGAAAAGGTTGGAGAGAGGTCTGACCTACTTAAGACTCTATCTATGGCATCCACAGCCCACCTTTCTGGTCCTAACCCTCGCTGTTCACCTTCAAGGCTAAGTAAGCCCCAGTCAAAGAAGGCACACTTCAGGAATCAGCCTTTGGTAGATGCTGGTGGTGATTCTCTCCCCCAGTAATGTCAGAGGGGGTCAGGTGCCTCCACCATGTCATTTGTATGTTGTTGCTATGTGCCATCGAGTCACTTGCGACTCAGCGACCCTATGTACAAGAGCCCCAAACCCTGCTCTATTCTGTACGAACCTCACTGTCTCTGACATACCTATTTCCATTATCTCAATCACTGAATCGATCCATCTCATTAGGGTCTTCCTCTCTTGCACTGTCCCTCCACCCTCCCAAAGATGATGTTCGTCTCCAAGGTCTGGTCCTTCCTTGCAACATGCCCAAAGCATGTCAGACGAAGCTTCAGAATCCTTGACTCCAAGGAGCAGCCTGGCTTCACCCTCTCTAGGATGAACCTGTTAGTTCTCTTAGCAGTCTATGATATATTCAACACTCTTCTCCAGCACCACAGCCCAAAGGCATAAATTCTCTATCACCCCTATTCACTGTCCAGTTCTCTGATTCATAGCACACAATTGCAAAGACTATGGCCTGGATCAGGGACATCTTAGTCTCCAGCTTGACGTCATGGCTCTTCAGTACTCTGGAAGGTCCCTGACAGCCGATTTTCCCAGTGCAATTCGTCTCTTGATTTTTTGGCTGCTGGTACCAAGAATGTTCATTATGGAACCAAGCAAACTAAAACTGTTAACAATCTCAATCTCTTCACCATCCATAATAATGCTGCCAATTGGCCCAGTAGTGAGAATCTTTGTTTTCTTGATGTTGAGCTTCAATCCATACTGAAGGCTACAGTCCTTGACCTTCTGCAGCAAGCGCTTCAGGCCTCCTCAGTTTTAGCAATAATTCCAACTCATGGTGACCTACTGCGTTTCTAAGTAGAACTGTGTGTTCCCTGGGATTTTTGTTAGTTTATTTTTCAGAAATAGATCTTAAATCCTTTCTTTCATGTAACTTCTGGGTGGACTTGATTATCAAATGTTTGGTTAGCATATTAATATTTGAAATATCTCAGGACTCCTATGTTCTTATACTACTTGTTAACAGTCTATCTCTCAGTTAAGCTGCAAATGCCACGAGAGAGGGCACTTTCTAACCTGCATCTCCAAGCCTAGCACAGCATCAGAAACTTGGTAGGTGCTAAAAACTAGTGTGGTTGAACAACTGTTTTCAAATGCCAAATGGCACAGGGGGGGCTACAAAGAGCACAGAACAGAATTCTGAAAAGCAGCCACAACCTCATCCCAGCTGTGCCACTAACCCACTGGTCCACCCAGGACCGGGCTTCCACCCCTTGGCACCATAGAGACCATTTTCTGAAATCCTAGTCCTCACTTGTAATGCAGTGCTGCCAGCTCTTCTCCTGGCAGAGACGGCACGAGACCACCTTCTTTTTGCTGAGTTTCCTATGCACAGACATATTGCAGGCAGCAGCCTGGTTTCAGAGTCCTTCATTTATTATTCATTTATTTCCTTGTAATACCATTTCCGCTGCACTCAGAGGACATGGCCCTGGAATAGGCTTCCCGCCTGCAAGCTAACACGGATTCGACCTGACCACAGAAAATCTTGTCTGAGATGATCCAATTATTGACAGGCAAACGAGCCCAGGGCATTGTCAAGTCAATCCGGAGTCAAGGCATTCCTTTCTCCATTGATAATGCCTTCTAAACATTCAAAGCATTTTAATTTCCTTTCAATTTTTATACCAGGTCTTCTGAGAGATAAAGCACATGGATTCTTACCCCCATTTGACAGATAAAGAAACTGAGTTTCAGAAAGGCTGACTGACTTGACGTAGGTCAGAGAGCACCTGAACAGGAAAGCAGATGTGAGCCCAGAGACAACTGACTCACAGTCCATACTCTGGAACACTCTTCAGCATTGTTCCTTCCACATTCTAAAAATGTTTTTAAAATAACTTCCCCCCCTTGATAAATGACCATAGAAAACAGCATGAAAGGAAGTTGACACTACTCAACTTTATGTCAGGCTTTATGTTTGTTCATGCCATTGTGCTCAGCCATACTACATTCCTTTCTACCCTCCAGCAAGCCAGCTCTGCTCTGCACTGGAGCCCTTGAACTTGCTGTTGCTCCTGCCTGGATGCTCTCCTCCTGGCTCTGTCCAGCCTTCATGTCTCGCCTGGACCATCAAGTCCTCTGAGCAACCTCCTGAGATTTGTCATGCTGATGCTTAGAGTGGCCTGTTTACTTCCTTCACAAACACTCATCATCATCTTGTTTGTTTCTTTGCTCACTGTCCATTTTTTTCCCACCAGGATACAGCCTTCCTGAAAGCTTGGTCCACTGTTCTCATTATTTCATTCCCAAGACAGAGAAATGTGCCTGGCACAGAGCAGGCACTAAGTCTAAGTGTGCTAAATGAAGAAATAAATCAATCTGATTCCAATGTGGTCATTATCAGAGTCCACACCATTATTTACAATAACCAAATTCCAAATACAGTGGCCAAGGAGCATTAAAATAAACAAATAACTGGACAATAGCCTTTCATATTCATCAAGGATTAAAAAAAAAAAAAAGGCCCAGAGGTAAAGCCATTTGTCTGCAGTCACACAGGACTGAGAGATGAAACTGGGCCTTGAACCACACATTGACCTTCCAATACTGCCAAGTTTTGTAAAAATCTGTATAAAGTCTCTTCCCCTCACTTTCACCTTGACTGCTTGAAAGAGTCTCACAGACTGCAGGGCAGTTTGCAAAGCCCCCGACTCCCCCTCTCCACAGGCGGAGTCACCCATGCCTGCAGCATTTACTTGAGCTGGCATCCTGTAAGGGAATGTGAATTAACACGCTCTCTGGGGTGAAGCTAATCCACAACTGGAATGTACCCAGAGTCCAGTGCAGAAAAGCTGATGGGCACAAAGACCTAGGATTCTCAACATAGGCAAGTATGTGTCAAGGGACATCTCTGCATCCCAGAGAGCTAGAAATGGGTCCAGAGACAAACGTGCAGCAGAAAGGCTCTTCCCAAACCCATGACCTAGAAAACATGACCCTGAGACGACAGACCTAGACGCCGTGCACACCAGCCTCTTACTTCATTACAGCAAGAGTTCTCACTCTTCTGATACACCAGGGTGGAAAACACACAAACAAATTAGATTAAAATTCAACTTTCTAATATGGCTAACAAGAGAGGAACTCTCCTGACAAGCCACACATCACAGAAGTGGAGACCATTCATTATCTAAGTCATCTATCCTGGCTGCTGAATGCAATACAGTCAAAGGGTCTGCAAAGATTTAAAAAAAAAGAAAGAAAGAAAAGTTGAGAAGTGCATGTTACCTTTGTGTGTTGTTCACTAATTACATTCAAATCAACCAAGGCTGTTATCATCATCATCTAATCAAAGAAAGGGCGTGTCTTACCAAGTCAGAAAGATGCTCAGAATAAGTGGCACACTGGGTTTTATGAAAAGACACCACTCTCTCCATTATTAAATCTTTATACCTTCTCACTTACTCCCATTGCCACTGAGTCAAATCTGACTTGGAAAGACCCTCCATCAGGTTTCTCAGGATATACTTTTAAATAGGAGACTGCCCATCTTTTTCCCATGGAACCACTGCTGGATTCAAACACACAGCCTTTAGGTTGGCAGTGCAAATCACTATGAACTGCACATAGTAGACACTGGTAAAAATCTCGACAACTAGAGTCTGTGAAGCAGTGGATGGAGGCCCAGAGAGAGGAGGCAACTCCCAGGTTCACAGGCTGGTTGGTGGGGTCAGCAGTAGATTCTCAGACCCGCCTGCCTAGCACATTCCTTGTCACACAGGTGAATGTTATCTAACAAATGTTGCATCTTATTTTTCCGAGTAAGCCTAACCTCAGGGCAAGTCTGGGTTCCAGAAAGACTGAGAGTTATGATTTGGTTTGGGTTTGGAATCACTTAATTTTAGTCTACCCTAGAAGCTGTCAATGAACAGGGCAAAAGATGCTTACAGAAGGAGGTGGTGCAAAGGGCTCGCAACCTAGGGGCCCTCACGCATGAGACTGCCGGGTCAGAGAAGCTCAGGAATGCAAGCTTGCTATCTATTTTGTCTCTATCCCCTTCATCCTTTGAAAATCGCCTCTAAAACTATAAACCTGCTACTCAGTAAGCCAGAAGCTGAGATCGAAGATACAGACTTAGGGTGCTGGAATTCTTGGGCTTGCCACGAAGCAGCACCCTGTTGCTGTATCCTAAGTGGCAGGGCCCAATTTTCTATCTAGGTCCACTTAGGGGTTTCCATAGGAGGTCTAGCCATTGTTGGTCATGATCATACCACTCCCCAGACTAAGAAACTCTTTGAGGGCAGGAACTAAAGTTGAGTTTTTTAAAACTCCTATTTGATACAGTGCTGAGCACAGAGCAGCTTTCAATCCAGTTAACTGGATTGAGAAGAGGGCTAACACTGGAGTTTGGCCATCCCAGGATAAAGAATCCATCTGGGGCTGTGTCAGAGACACTGTGTAAATAGTGTTACAGCATTTAAAAAGTTAGATAGTTATACAATATATGTCCTGGGGCACTGAGTTAGTTTACTCAGCATAATGCTTTCCAGTCCCTCACGAGTTATGAAACAGTGTAAAAAATCATTACTCCTGCATGATGAGTAGTATTCCATTGTGTGAATGTACCATAATTTCTCAATCCATTCGTTTGCGGTTGGACATTTGGGCTGTTTCCATGTTCTTGTTATGATGAATAATGCTGCTATGAACACTGGTGTATAAATCTCTGTCTGTGCCTCAGTTCTCATTTTCTCAGGCTATGTTCCAAATTGTTGTGTTGTGTCATCCGCGTAACGCAGATTGTTGATAAATCGTCCACCAATCCTGACCCCACATTTCTCCTCATAGAACCCAACCTCCCGGATAATCTGTTCTGCATATAGGTTGAAAAGGTATGGAGATAGGATGCATCCCTGGCGTAC
>NW_006399899.1:4364384-4384845 GCF_000299155.1 Elephantulus edwardii
GGCACAGGACAGAGCGGAGTTTAGGGCTGTTGTACATAGGGTCGCTATGAGTCGCAGGCGACTCGACGGCACATAACAACAACAACAACATGTTTCAAATAGTGGCCTAGCTGGGTCTTATGGAATTTCTATGTTCAGCTTTTTGAGGAAGCACCAAATTGCTTTCCAGAATGGTTGTACCATTTTACAATCCCACTAACAATGTATAAGAGTTCCTTTCTCACCACATCCTCTCCAACATTTATTACTTGCTGTCTAAAATTTGTCATTGTTACTGGAGTGAGATGGTTCCTCACTGTGGTTTTGATTTGCCTCTCTCATAATGCCAGTGATTTGGGGCATTTCTTCATGTATCTGTTTGTCATTCAAATATCGTCCTCTGTGAAAATTCTTTCCATGTCTTTGCTCATTTTGTAATTGGGTTATCAGTCTTTTTCTTGTGGAGGCCCAGGATTATTCTGCAAACTCTCGTTTTAAGACTCTTGTCTGAGACGGTATTACTAAATATTTATTCCTTGTTGGTAGGTTTTCTTTTCATCCTGTCAGAAAAAGTTTTTGATGTGCACATGGATTTAATCTAAAGACTAAATCTAAAGGTCTCATTAATCAATTATTGTATTTATACAAATATTGTATAAAACCATTATTGTCGAATGAGTATAAGGATAGAAGAGGGGTGGCAGAGGGTAAAAGCAGAGGGATGAGGATGTGCGGGGGAGGGAGGATTAATCATGAAGATGTACTATTTAATGGGCAGGTAGGGGAAATTGGAAGAATCTGTTCTTGAAAACAATGTGTTCAAATTCTGTAAATAAACTAGTATAAAAAAATTGAAAAAATACCAAAATTTAGATTGTTAATCAAAAGGAGCTGTGAAAGCATAATGGTTAAGTGTTTGTCCAGCAACTGAAAGGTCTGTACTTTGAACTCACACAGTGGCCTTAAGAAAGACAGACCTGGCAATCTTCTTCCATAGATTACAGCCAAGGAAAGTCCTATGGGGCAGTCAGATGGGGGTGTCAGGAGCTGAAATCAACACAAGAGTATCCATCAACACAATTAATCAATAGACAGGTTACAGCCAGACCCAATCTATTCACAAGACAAAGCAATTATAATTTAAATTTAGAATTTTGAAATTCAAGTCATGGAACACTGTCTTTTCTCCAATGACTGCAGATTCCTTGACTGTGAGATTCACGCTTTGCTCATCTCTGCATCCTGCAAACATGCTCAGTGTTGTGAAGAACACAGGGTCCACTGATGGAGGTGGAACTAAACAGCTAAAGAAAATCATTTCCGGGGAGCTCTGGTGGCCTAGTGGCAAGAAGCTGCATTGCAATCCCAGAGGTGCACAGTTCGAATCCACCAGATGCTCTGCCGAGGAAGGAGGGGCAATCTCCTCCTATACCAGTCAGATCTGATTTGACGGTACACGCACACACACACACACACACACAAAAAAAAAAATTTAAAAAATCTTATAAAAAAAATCATTTCCTTGAGATATTCTAATAGTGTGTTGTTTAATCATTCACCTATTTTCTTTATTTTAGATGTTCTTTCTATGCCAGGCCCTGTGCTAGAAAGTAGGAATGTTATGGGAGTAAGACCGACCTGGTGCCTGATCTCATGGCACTTAAATTCTTAGCAGGGGAGAGAGATTATAAATACAGTACACAAACAATTTAAAAAACCCTTTAGTTGTAATAATCTGATGGAGAGACAGTAGTATGAGAGTATACAGGGCTGATTCTGATGACCTAGAGCCAGGATCTAGTAGGTAAGGAGTTGTTCTGCCAACTCAAAGGCAGAGAGTTTGAATCCATCAGCTGCTCTGCAGGAGAGAGAGGAGTAATCTCATCCTGTGCAATTTACAGCCTCGAAAACCCACTGGAGGGCCAGCTATGAGTCCGTTCCATCTCGATGGCACACAACAACACTGTGTATCTGAGTAGAACTGTGTGCTCCGTAGTGTTTTCAGGGGTTAATTTTCAGAAGCAGATCAACAAGTCTTTCTTCTGAGCCTCTCTGAGTGGGCTAGAGCTTCTCTATCAACAGCTAAGCATATTAACCCTTTGTATATGCAGGCACACCTTTGGGGTTAGTTTTTAAAAATTATAATACAGCCCACCTCGCTGTGCCCACTCCTAGCTGTGATTCTCTGTGCTCCTAGCACCCAGAAACACACTGCACACCGACGGAGCAGACATGGGCAGAGCGATGGTGGCCAGGCTTGAACTGGGTAGCTGCTCTTCCCCACGCAGATTTATTTAAATAATACAACTGCCATGCTACAGTCAAGTAACTCCTCCCAGTACACCTCGGTTGCCAAGCAGTCACCGCCCCCATCACCACCAAGAGAACTGGAGGTCCCCTGCAGTCCACAGCCATTCTCCTTGGGGTTTTGCTCTCCCTTCTACATCTCGACTGCAAAGTGACTCAGGCCAAGAAATGCCCCTACTTCCGCATCTTCTCAACTCAATCCAAATAGTACCTAGAAATTCAGTGTGGCAAAGAAAGACTAGATCTCCATCAAAGCTACTGGCTCCACAACTTATTTTATTGATCCCGAAAATGTTGAGACTCTCTGATTTCACTGGTTTGAAGAACATGTGAAGAGTCTGGCTGGATGATGAATGCCAGTACCATATGTGTTGGAGTTTCGTGTACCAAATGAAGAGCAACAACGACCACGAGTCTAGAGATGATTTCCTTAAATGTGGCCTAGGAAATCTGGACACATAAAACTACTTTAAAAAAGAAAATAGTTTTCTCTAGAAATAAAGGATGGGGTGTGGAATGGTGATTCACATTTAATTTTGTTCACTAAATCTATAAAACCATAAAATTATTATTGTTGTTAGTTGTTATTAAGTGCTGTCAAGTCAAGTAAGACTCAGATGATCCTATAAACAAAAGATCTGAACCCTGTACTATAATTATCATCATTTCTCTAATGTTCATAGAGTTTCCAAAGCCATGTTGTTTAGGAAGTGGATGACAATGCTGCTTCCAATAAAATGATTAGGTGATATAAAAAGCTTCCATGAATCTATTTATATGTACACTGGAAGGAACCTCGAGATGTTTCTGTAAATGTTCCGTGTATTGTCCTAGCAGTACTAATTTAATGCTGCTCAGCTCTAGAGAAAGTTTTCCATTGTTATACTATATCACTGTTTTCTTGGAAACTGAACTCATCTTTGAGGCTTTGGGTTTGACATTGCATTTGACTTTTTATGTAGTAGACAGATGTGAGGGAATGATGGCTTGGCATGTATGCTAAATCGAAGCATAAAGACTAAATTTTGCTTATACATTTCTAAAGTCAATGGTAGACATTCTACATCACCTAGTCCCAGATTCACTGAGCTAAGCTGATTTCAAAGAGTAAGAAGTGCATTGACCTAAACAAATTGAAAATGTTGCTTTTCATTTCTGCATATGTTAGATACTTTTTACAATTTAAAAATTCATCTGTCTGAAGGTCAAACAAACAAAAATTTACAAAGAAAAAAGGCAAACAGGAGCCAAACGTAATGTAAATAAAAAATTTGGGAAGTGATGACTGGAAGCTAGTCTTCATTAAATTCACAAACTTTTATATTCCTTTTGTTAATACTTTCTTTTTAACTTTCTGAATCAGAAAAGTCACATTTGAAATACTTTCTGTACTAGTCAATATTTTTAGATTGTTAGAACCTGGTCTTAAGGTGGGCTTGATTATGGAAAGTAAATCTTCTACAACTGCCTTAATGTACAGAAACTTTTTAAAAACAGACACTTCATGAAGTCTTTTGTTTCCATGGTCACACACTGATGCTTAGATGTTCCAATTACTCGATATGAACACAGCAGTTTTGATAACAAAAGTCACTTTCACCCCATGGTTAGAAACCTCCATATGAAAACAACCAGATCCAACAAATCTCAAGCTACTGAATGCTGTCCATCTGTTTGGATGGTTGGCCATCCACTTCTGAAATAGCAGGCCTCTGAAAACCCTATGTACAGGCCATGGTCTTTGCTATCACTTGTTATGCATCAGAGAGTTGGACAATAACCAAGGAGGATAGAAGGAGAATTGATGCCTTTGAGCTGTGGTGCTGGAGAAGAGTACTGAATGTACCACAGACTGCTAAGAAAACAAACAGATTCATCCTGGAAAGGGTTAAACCGGGTTGCTCCTTGGAGGCAAGGATTCTGGGGCTTCGTCTGACATACTTTGGACATGTTGTAAGGAGGGACAGGTCCTTGGAGAGGGACATCATGCTTGGGAGGGTGGAGGGACAGCGCAGGAGGGGAAGGCCCTCTATGAGGTGGATTGATTCAGTGACTGGGGTAATCGGGATGGGTGTGTCAGAGACAGTGCAATTGGCACAGGACAGAGCAGAGTTTAGGGCTGTTGTGCACAGGGTCGCTATGAGTCGCAAGCAACTCAACGGCATATAACAACAACAACATTATGTTTGTGTATCTATGATTTGATTCATAGTGACTTTTCATGTTATGGAATTGATTTGCATTGAACACAAATGGTAAAAAAAATAAATGGCTGAAAAAGAAAAAATATAATAATACAAAAATATTATTAAAAAATATTTCAGTGGGAAGATAAAACAACAGCCCCAAGATAGCTCATAGAAGACTTGATGAACCAGAAGAGACCCATGAAGTAATTATTCATAATACAGCACCAGAAAAAATAAAGAAAGATATGAAAGAAACGAAAGGAAGGGACATGGAGTGCAAAAGTTCACAAAAGAGAACTTTGGTGGCATGACAGCGAAGTGCACTGTCTTGATGTTGTGACTGCGTCACAGGTGTCAAAACTTAGGAACTGTTTTAGATAGATGTAGTTTAGTGTCAATTATACCACAATAACAATTTAAAATTCTCTATCAGTGAAACTGTAGAATAGCAAAACCAAGAGACAACAACTTTTTTTAAAAAGCCAGAGAAGACAGATTTAAAGGAACAATTACTTGACCCTCTATGTCTCAGCAGCTACAATAAAATAATCCAGAAGACAGGAAGGTTACAGAATGTACTAACAGTAAATGACTGTCATGCTAGAATTGTATGCCCAGAAAAACTAGGAATGAAACAAAGATCTTTTCAAGTAAGAATCAAGAAACGCTCACTATTAGATCAAATGGGGGGAAGAACCGTCCGAAAGGAATACATGATGAGGCACTATATGTGTGACAACAATCTGGAACAAGAAGCGCAATGCGGTGAGGGCTGGGAGAGTGGGGGAAGAATATATGCAACAATGGACAATAAAAATTAAAAAGAAATCCTCACTAAAATAAACTTATGGATATGCTTAAAGCAAACAGGAAAGTGGTTCCATTTATAAGGCTTGTATAAAATAGTAAAAAGTACAACATTGGAACGTAAAAAGTAAAATATATGGCAACATATGCAACAGAAGTGACCAAAGTTGAGATATTCACTGTTTCTTCTTTTTTAAAATGGCACTTTGAGTGAATGTTTATAGACTAATTGGCCTTCCATGCAATCATCCCTTCAGATTTTCTTTTGTGACCTTAATTAGAGTCCGCACATTGTAACAGCTCTCCCTCCATTTCCTCCTTCTGATTCTACTTTCCATTCATTTTTCTATGCTCACCCTTCTTGCCTTCTGAACTTGCTCACTGGGCAAACACTGTCTTTTGCTTTTGTAGATTGACTGGTCAAAGGAGGGAGTACCTCCCTCGTGTTAGCCTTTCTGTGGTTGAAATGTGAGCAAAAAGGCTGAGTTTAGTGCCACTCTCAAAGGGTCAAGAAAGGCCAAAATCTTGGTAGTTTCACATGTCTCTATTTGACCAGCAAGCTTCATTATTTTTGTGATTTTGAGTTTTGTCTACATCTTTTGCCCCATTCTTTCGATGACCCTCTACTGTGACCCCTTTTAGAGCTGTTAGCAGTGCAACCAAGCACCATCCAGTTCTTTTGGTCTTGGAATAGTGAAAGTTGACATCTGTATGACACATTAGGGCCTTTAGACTAGCTGTTTCTATGTATGATTTTCTTTAGTCACTAAGTTCCTCAATTGGCCTCAAAAGGCACATAGTTTGAATCCACCAGCTTATTCCTTGGAAGGAGGATGGGCAATCCCCTCCCGTGAGATTTATTGGTTCTGAAAACCTGGTGGAGGGTCAGTTATAGGTCAGAAACAACAACGGGGTAAAAATAGCACGGTGCACTGGCTGCTACTCAAAAGATCAGCTGTTCAAAATCACCAGTGGCTCTATGGCAGGAAGATGGAGCAGTCTACTTCCATAAAGACTTGCAGGCCTGGAAACCCAATGGGTCACTAAGAGTCAGTATCCATTGGGTTTTGGTTGGGTTCAGTGTAAAAGTAAAGGAGTCCTGACAGAGCCATGATTAAGTGCTCAGATGCGAAGTGAAAAGTTGGTAGTTTGAATCTACCTAACATCACTACAGGTGAAAAGCCCTATTGATCTTCTCCTGTCTATTACAGGATAGTTCTATCACATGGAGTTACTGGAGTCAAAATCAACTCAATGGCACCTAACAATAGGAGGGTAAAAGTACTCCAGGATCCATGTTAAAATCTTATTCAAGTACTAAAAATGTAGGACCAGAGTATTGAACTTTCTTAAGAGAGGAAAAAGTTAAGTGGGAGGGGAGGACAGGGAGGAGATATACCAAGAGAAAAAGTGATAGGTGAGGAAAAGAAAAAAAACGAAAACAAAAGACTAAAAGAAAATGGCAGAAATAACTATTTACTATACCGTAAAGGAAAATCTGGTTGTTGAGCTCTTTCAGAGTTGCACTGTCTACACAAATGCCACACACCTCTCTGGTGGTTCAAATTCACCATCAGCTCAGAGGAAGAAAGATGAGTAATCTGTATGTACATGAAGATGGCAAAGGACAGGGCAGGCTTCAGATCTGTTGTTCCAAAGGTTGCGATGAGTCACAGTCAACTCAATGGCGCAATTACTACTCCAGTGCCTTTGACAGCCTCAGAGACCTGGAGTTATGTTGTTGCTGTTAAGTGCCATTGAGTCATAGGCTACTCATAGCGACCCTATGAACGAAAGTCCTCAACACTTGCATGACTTTTATCCTTTTTCCTGGTTGATAGGGTTTCCGGAGACAAGCTATTTACGGAAGTGGATGCCACTCCTGCTTCCAAGCTTGTTTTAATTAGAGGCTCCACCCAGCACTGTCAACCATGGGTAAGCATTCTCGCATTTGACACATTAGTGTCACAGTGTTCAGCTTCACAACAACCAAAGGTTACATCTGTATGGCAAGTGGACACACCAGGGTCGGTTCTGATTCGATGACAAGTTTGAGAGAATGTGAAACTTTGTTGTGCTGCCGACTGTTCTGGTATACATTAGATACTTGAAAAACACCAAATGACTGAGTGTTGAGTAAAAACATCAATAGACAAGTGGATGAATGAGTAGTAAATGAGTGAATTCTGTTAGCTGAGTGACTAAATGGGTGTATGAGTAGCAGGCAACTTCATTTTGGCCAAAAGTTGCAGCCTTCTCCAGGCACCATCTCATTTATCAGAATTAGCTAACAAATTACAGGCTGGACAAATTGAGTTTCTCTCTTCTCCCTAGCCACTGTCTGGGAGCAACGGAGTATGCAAAGCACAGATGGACACGGAAGAAGAGGGCAGCATGGGACTGTCAAATTACTCCCAGATTAGAGAGAAGTTGATAGAATAAAAATGATGCATGGGATGTAGCTTCTATATTTGAATCATGCACTTACCCCTTCTTGTCCATTCCATAACTAACACCCTAGTTGGGGCTCTCAATAGCCATTGCAAGCGGTCACAAGGTCCCCAACTGCTCTTTGTCGCTTCTCTATTTCCTCCAAGTAAATGGGGTGATGCCACGTATGCAGCCATCATGTTATCACTACCTCCACCCACCAGCTCAAATGCTTCAATGGATCACCAGCACTGACGGATTAAATGCAAACCTTGCAGCTCCACTTTTAACATCCTTTGATCTTTATAACTCACCAGGGGATTATTAGGCTTGGCCCACAGATTCCATGATGATTCTTCTCTCTGCCTCTCTGTTATGTTGTTTTCTACAGCTGGCATTTTCCCGTCTGCCATCTTTGATACTGAGGTTGTGCACATCCTTCAAGGTCCCACTCAAATGGTCCCTTCCATGGTGGTTTCTGATGCATATTTAACTATAAAATTTGCCCTCTTTTTATTTCATAACATTCTCTAACTATCTGATAGCCAATAACTAGCCCTACCTTGTACTCTACCTGGGTGGCAGGTTAACCCCAAAGTTAAGAACATTATCTTTGGAGGCAACAGACTTAGGAAGAATTCAGGTCCTTCATATTCTAGCATAGAGATGAACTGGAGAAATTACTTAACTCCTCTAAGTCTCCATTTCTTCATCTGCAAAACTGTGGAAAGTCACCTCAGAGGATTGTTCTTGAGTATTAAATGAGATCATACCAATAAAATTCACAGCATATGCCATAATTAATGCTATCTAAATGCATGCATCCCCCACAGAATGTGAGGTCCTCAGAACAGTCTGTATATCTGGTGATGTCTACACCTTTCCTTCCATATCTTCTAGCACCCACTTGATGCTTGACAGTGTTTTCTCTACCTCTGAAAGCCAGTTTCCAAGCAATGAGTTAATGTGATAGTAAATGTGGTCTCATTCACAACCACATCACATTCCATTTCTACAGGATTTTAGCAGGTATATTATTCTTATTAAGGAGAATTGGTAGGGCAGCATGTATGTATAGCGTTCCTAACTAAAATGTTGGCATTTCCATTTCACCAGGTGCTCAGTGGAGTGTGATAGGCAGTCTCTCTGTACAGATTTACAGGCTTGGCAACCTGATGGGGAGTTGCCACAAGTCAGAATCACCTCAATGACAGTAGGGGTTTTGTTTTATTTTATAATATTTATAAAGCAAATAATGTCTCTTCTTATCCCTAAGGAGTTCTAGTTGGGTTCCTGTTGAGTTGCTAAACACAGCTCCCTAAGGAGTGAGGTTTTGAGTGAGTTTAAAACTCAATAAAGAGATGATGAAAATGCAGTAAAAAACAGTCAAAAGACAAACAGTTCACAAAAGACATATCAATGGCCAATAAACACACAAAAGAAAGCTCAATATTATTCATCTTTGGGAAAATGCAAGTTTCATTTTTTACTTCAATTAAACTAGAAATTCAAACCCATTTACATCGAGTCAGTTCAGACTCACAGCAGCCCTTCATCAGGTTTCAGAGCCTGGAAATCTTAATGGGATCAGATTGCCTTATCTTTCTCCTGTAGAAAAGCTGCCAGGTCCAAAGTGTTGAGCTTTCGGTTAGCAGCCCAACTCGTAATCTACTACACTATCAGATTTGCTATTACATCCACTGTTGTTGTTATGTACCATTGAGTCAGAACCAACACACAGCTACCCTCCAGCAGGTTTTCAGAGGCTGTAAATCATATTAGAGGAGAATGCCCATCTTTCTCCCATGGAGCAGCTGGTGGATTCAAACTGTGTATCTTTGAGATCACAGCACAGCTTCTTGCCATTAGGCAACCAGTGGCTAAAATTAAAGACTGACTCTTCCTAGGGCCTAAACCAGGATGCTGTTGTACAAACAAAGCAAAGGAACACTGCATGGTCCACAATCAAGGAAGTCAGGGATGAATTCTTTCTCCATATTTTTTCAATTTATATGCTGAACAGATCATTTGAGAGGCTAGACTTTATGGAGAAGAATGTGGCATCATGATCGGAGAAGGCTGATCAATAACCTATGTTAAGCAGATGATACAACCTTGCTCGATAAAACTGAAGAGGATTTGAAACAGTTGCTGCAGAAGATCAAGGACTACATTCTTCAATATGGATTGCATCTCAAAATCAGACAAAGAAAAATCCTCAACACTGGGCCAATAGGCAGTATCAAGATTGTTGGAGAAAAGACTGAGGTTGTTAAAGATTTCACCCTTGCTTGGAATATAGCCTGAGAAAATGAGAACTGAGGAACAAATGGAGACTTGTACACCAATGTTCACAGCTGTGTTATTCACTATCGCAAGAACCTGGAAACAGGCCAGATGTCCAACCACAATAAAATGGATTGAGAAATAACGATACATTTATACAATGGAATACTACACAGCATGCAGGAGCAATTATTTTGTTAATTATTACCCAATTTGGGAGGGAATGGAGAGCATTATGCTGAGTGAACCAACTCAGTTCCACAAAGGCAAATACTTATAAAACCATTATTGTAGAATGAGTATGGGAGGCGTGGAAATAGAGGGATGAGGATGTGTGGGGTGGGGGGAGGGGAATTAACCATGGGATTGTGCAATTTGATGGATGGGAAGGTGAGGGAAACTGGAAAAAATCTTGTCTGAAAAACAATATATTCCAATTTTTAAAATAAACTAGTATAACAATAATAATAAAATAAGATTTCACCTTACTTGGAGCCACAATCAACATCTTTGGTACCAGCAGTCAGGAAATCAAAGATGAAAATCTTCTGTCAAGTACCCCTCCAAAGTGCTAAAAAGCAATGATGTCAATCTGGAGACTAAGGTGTGCCTAACCCAGGCCATGGTCTTCACAATTACTTGCTATGCATCAGAGAGCTGGACAATGACTAAGGATAACAGAAGAAGAATTGATGCCTTTGAGTTGTGATGTTGGGGAAGACTACTGAATATACCATGGACTGCCAAGAGAATCAACCAGTCTGTCCTACAGAGGATGAAACCAAATTGCTCCTTGAAGGCAAGGATTTTTGAAGCTTTGTATCACACACTTTGGGTATGTTGCCAGGAGGGGCCAGTTCTTGGAGAAAGACATAATGCTTGAAAGATAGAGGGTCAACACAAGAGAAGTCGACCCTGGATGAGATGGACTGACACTATGACTGTGGCGATGGGGTCAGGTGTGTCAGAGATGGTGAGGATGGCTCAGGATAGGACAAGCTTCAGAACTGCTGTTCATGGGGTCGCCAGGAGTCAGTCACCTTGATGCACATAACAACAATTCCTAGGGCAGGGGAGCACTGGTGGTTTAGTCCACAGGGAGTTGCCCTCCTAGCTCAAGGTGCAGCAATGAGGGAAAAAGATGAGCACTCTCCTACCAGGAGATTTACAGCTTTGGAAACTGGCCAGAGGGTCAATTATGAGTCCATTTGTGGCCAATAACAATGAGGATGCCTAGTATCGTCAAGGATGAGAAGCAATTGGAATACTGAAAATCTGATGGTAGAGATACAAAATTATATAGGCAATTTGTAAAATAACTTGGCAGTTTCCTAAAAAGTAATATATCTATTTGCCATATAAATACCTATGCCATTATGAGAACAAAACAAAAGAACCACCATACATAAGTGCAAAAACCCATACACAAATGTTCATAGCAGCTTTATTAGTACACACCAAAAAACAGAGACAACCCAAATATCTATGAATTAAATGGAAAAAAAAGAATTACAGTATATCCATGTAGAGGAATGCTACTTGTAATATAAAAGAACAATCTTCAGGTATGCACAAGAATACAGATAGCTTTCAAAATCATCTTACTGAAAGAACAAAAACCCAAACAGGCATATAGAACACATACTGCATAATTTCATTTATACAAGCTGCCCCCAAATGCAAAATAATGTACAGGGACCAGAAAACAGGTAGGTGATTATAGGGGACAAGAGGCAGGTGGTGAAAAAGAAGAACAGTGAACCCTTCGGGTAGTAGAAATGTTCTTCATCTTGTGGTGATACTTTCACAGGCACACACAAATGTTAAAAATCATTAGGTCACTTTTAAAAATGTGCAGCTTGGAGGGGAGCTCTGGTGGCCTAGTGGCAAGGAGCTGCAACTACAATCCCAGAGGCGCACGGTTCGAATCCACCAGAAGCTCTGCCGCGGAAGGAGGGACAATTTCCTCCTGTACCAGTCAGATCTGATTTGACGGTACACGCACACAAAAATAATAAAAATTTTAAAAAAATGTGCTGCTTGGGAGGGACTGGAGAGCATTACGCTGAGTGAACTCACTCAGTCCCATAAGGGCAAATCCTGCATAAGACCATTATTGTAGAATGAGTATGAGGATCCAAAGGGGGGGGGAGCAGAGGGGGTGAGGATGGGGAGGGGCGGTGGTTAATCACAGGGTCACACCATCTGATGGGTGGAAAGAGGTGTGGGTAAAGTAAATGGTAAAGATCTGGTGTGGAAAAACAATATATGAACTCTGTAAATAAACCAGTATGCCTTTTTATATTTTATAAAAATGAAATCAACAAAAATGTGCTGCTTAATGTACTCCAGTTATAATCTGACAAAGTTAAAAAAATGAACATTTTAAAAAAACAAACCAAAAACCCAAAAAAAAATAAAACCTCTGACACAAGCAGGCAATTACTTGTGAAGGAAGCAAAGCCTCTAGTTGGTGTGAAAGCTGCCCTTGGAAGCACAGTTTCAGCAGAAAGCGTGGCAGGAAGGCCATGAAGCAGGAAGCCAGGCAGACAGGCCTCAAATCACAGCTGGGAGTGACGGAAATGGGCTTTGGATATGATTGGCTTTGTGAGGTTTCCTTCGTGGCAAAGCTAATTTATTCAGTGCCCAACTTACTGGCAGTGCAATACTTTAAGTCTGAGACAGATGTCAGGTTGCATTCCTGTGGCCTTTTTTCTTTTCCTGCTCGCATTCTGAAATAGGTTCCTGGGTGACGGTGAGGCCTTCACTCATCCACAGTGCTGTAACAGGAAGATTTCAGGCATGGCTGGAGGCCTAAAGACACAGATTCGTGGGGGGAAAAGGCAGCAGAGCTCCAGAACAGCTCCAGGTAGAAGTGCTGGCAAAGATATACAGACTGAGCTCTCACAACTCCAGGAGGCACTGTTATCACCAGAGTACATGGTGTGTTCCTAAGAGGCAGCATTCCTTGCTCCACCCCTACCATTCTCCCCAGAGAACAGCTTACAAGTAAACAACAATGAAGTAGGCAAAGGAGGTATCTGCATTCTTTCCCTTGATAGTTCATTCTGCTTGCCCTGACTCCAGACATCTTGGGTTACTATTCTGCTACTGGTCTCTATGGGAGCCCCTTACTCTCCAGGCATCCTGGTTTCCCATCTGTTGGACCGGGAGATAATCCCTGCACTACCCAATATTCTCATTTCACTCTCTGAGTTACTGCTGCACACACAGGCCTGAGAATTTGGAACAGAGGGGTCACACAGGCGGGCCATGAATGAGAGCTGACTGGCACAGATGGCTTTACTTGGCCCATACAAGACTTAAAAATTAGGAGACTTTATATTAAAAAAAAAAATAAACAAAAATAACCAAACCACAAACTCCCCAAAGTCTGACTTTTCTTTTTTAAAAAAAGCAGCAGCAAAAGCAAAACATAAAGACCTCATAAAATCAATAACCTCATGGCAAGGTCCCACGGTGTTGCAGTTTGCATTCTACTATTAAAGGTTGGCAGTCTGAACACTTCAGCCTGTGCCACAGAAGCAAGATCTGGCCACCTGCTTTTGCAGTCAAGAAAAGCCTATGTAGCAGTTCGAACTCTATAATACAAGGGTCAGCATGAATCAGAAAGAACTTGATGGCAATGGATTTTTCCCCCCCTCACTCAGCCACATCCCACTAGGGAATGCTTCTCTCATTTGGGCCACAGGATTGGCCCAGTTTGAAACTGCATTTTCCTTCCCTGGGGTACCCAACAGGTTTGAAATACATGTGGCACAGCTTCCAGCATTATCTTTTTGCTGTAAAGTCAATTCTGACTCCATTAGATTTCCGAGGCTGTGAATCCTTGCAGGAGGAGATGACTGCAGGAAGGGTCCTTGGCCTTTCTGTGGCAGGCCCATTACACAGTGTCAGCCTTGAGCCTTTCTCTTGCTGTGAGAACTCACTACCTTTGGAAGATGTTCACTGTCAGGTCCATTTGCTAAAGTTTCTTTACATGCAAATGAAGCACCTTGCCCCTAATTTTCCAATCTTTGGTTAAGGTTCTGCTGCCCTTCACAGCCCTTCTCTTTCCCATCTCAACCCTTTAGGCATTTAAAGCCATTGCACTTTCTTTTGTTGTCATTAAATTGGCTCAGACCCAGGTACAAGAGAACAAACCAGTGGCCAGTCCTGTTTCATCTTCATGTGTGTGTGTCTGAGTCCATTGTTGCCTCTGTCTGTATTTGTGGTGCACTCCAACTGATGAGACTCATTTCCTAGTACCAATCTGGGTAATATTCTGCTGTGATCCACAGGATTTTCCCTGACTAACTTTGGAAAGAATTTTTTCAGGACTTTCCTTGAAAGGAGTCTGGTCTAGAAGCCCTCCTGCAGCCTTGTCACTCCGGGGGACTCTGCTGGATTTTATATGGTAGCACAGCTTCCAGCATCATCCCACTGCTGGTGGGTCAATAATGATTTATAGTGATACAGTGACCCTCTATCAGGTTTCCACAGCTGTAAATCTTTGCAGGAGGTGATTGGCTAGCTTTCAGAGGAGCAGCTGGTGGACTGGAACAACTAACCTTTCAATCTGCAGCCTGGTATGTTACAAACCATGTCACCAGGTTTTCTCCAGCACCACTCTTAGATGCCATCAGGTCAACTATGACTCATAGCAATGGTATAAATAACAGATCAAAATCTTGTCCTATCCTGTGGCATTCTCACACTCTCTGCCCACTGTTGCAGTCACTGCCTCAGACTCTCTGGTGAATTTTCCCCTCGTTCACTCAATTTCCCCTCTATTTGTCCAAGGACTAGCACATGTTGATAACATGGAAAGCACTACGTTATGACAAGCTGACAGATGGGTGGTGGGAATTCTTTCTACAAACCTAAATGCCCTTCCTTTACCCACAGCTTCCTGGTCCCCTGGAGGTCCCGGCGTCTTCCTTTGCACATGCTCCACGTTAGGCGCCCCAAGCATGGAGCTGGTGGGTTCTTCCCGCTCATTTGGAAGCAGGTTGAATTAATTATGAACACATATTCCTGCACAGTGGCTCTCCTCTGTTGGGCTTTGAAGAGATGCTGGATCACTGAGTACTATAAGCAACAGTAAATATGTTCTGTCAGTTTTAGTCTCAACATCTCAAATGATAAAAATAGACTTCATGACACCAGGCAGGATAATTCATACTCTCTACAAATCATTTCCCACATAGGAAAAGGAAACATCGGGGATTTCCCATGTTTTAAACAATTACATAAATTGTGAAGTGAAAGTAATTGTTTAGAATTTCAAAAACAAGATGCCCCACATTCTTAGGGTAAAAACTTTTCATGGAGAAGAAATAAACAACATGCCAAGTTTGCACAGTTTAGATATCAAGACAAGGAGAGAAACTCTCTTGCCGGTGCCTCCTGGGGCTTTGTGGAACAGAAGTGTCTTGGAAAAGCACTGGGCCTCTAATGTGTCACACGGAAGTGGTGTGTGTATGTGTGTGAGGAAAAGAAGAGCAAGAGATTGAGATCTCTGCAGAAGTCACTCATTACCTTGCCTCTCTGTTTCCTGTTTTGTAAAATACTTAACACCAGACCACGTAGCAGGTCTCACATCTGCTGCAGAAGCATTTGGGTGCACACTTTGTAAAACAAGAGAATTCCTCAGCCTACTCACAGAAATTCTGAATCTGTAGGGAAAGCTGGGGTGAGGCCAGGAAGCCGACTGCTTAAAGTGTGCTCAGTGGTTCGGAGTGCCCAGACCACTCAGCCTCAGAGCACTCTCTGTCGTTCCCTCTATTCCATCATTTCGCATGCTCTCTGTGTCAAGAGGCAGGACCGAAGCCAGTGCTAGAAAAGTGGTACAGGCCATGGAAAGATGCCCAGGAACCAAATGACCACCCAGGGATATGCTCAGGCCCATTATGCTAACAGGTACAGGGGACCACTGAAACCTACCAGACCAAGGGAAATAGAAGATGCCAGGGAAGGCTTGCTGAGGGAAGTGACATCTCAAGGGGACACCTGAAGCATGAGGAGGGCCAGACAGGGGCAGCCTAAACAGAACAGGTGGAGCCAAGAGTGGATTGAAAGAAGAGCAGGAGGTAGTGGTGCGAGAAGCTAGCAGGGGCCAGACTGAGAGGTCTGAGATGACGTACAAGAGCTCTGGACTTTATCTTCAAGGAAGGGACATGATCAGACCTGTGTCTTACAAGGATCTCTCTGGCTGCTATGTCAAGAACGCACTGTAGGGGAAGATAGGAAGCAGGGAGAGATTAAGATGTGGCTGCAATAGAGAAAAGAAACAAGGCCTCCCTTCTTGCTTGTAAAGGTCCAATGCTGTAAAGGTCAAAGGTGGCCCGCACAATGGATTTCAGAGTGACTGGAGGCCTTGATTTCCAGGAAAAATCCCAGGTTTGAGCTTCTTATCCTCAGTTGCATAATTACAGTCACCTTTGCCTTACTGAGGAAGCTTGGCACTGGGAGAGTGGAATCTGCCCCTACCTGCACACCCTCACCAGTCCCTAACTCATCTGAGATGCTCTTCTTTTAAGATTGTTGTTGTTATGTACCATCCAGTCGCCTGCAACTCAGAGAGACCCTATATACAGCAGCTTTACACCCTACTCTATCCTGTGCCAATCTTATTGTCGCTGATACATCTCCATTATCCCAGTCACTGAATCAATCCACCTCATTGAGGGTCTTCCTTTCCTGCACTGTCCCTTCACCATCCCAAGCAAGATGTCCCTCTCCAAGAACTGATCCCGCCTTGCAACAAGTCCAAAGTATGTCAGATGAAGCTTCAAAATCCTTGCCTCCATGGAGCAGGCTGGATTCACCCTCTCCAGGAAGAACCTGTTTGTTCTCCTAGTAGTCAATGGTATAGTCAATACTCTTCTCCAGCACCACAACTCAAAGGTATCAATTCTCCTTCTATCATGCCTAGTCATTGTCCAGCTTTCTGATGCATAGCAAATAATTGAAAAGACTATATGGCCTGTATCAGGCACACCTTAGTATCCAGACTGATATCATTGCTCTTCAGTACTTTGGAGAGGTCTCTGACAGCAGACTTTCTTAATTCAAATTGTCTTTCAATTTCCTGGCTGCTGGTACCAAGAGTATTGATTGTAAAGCCAAGCAAACTGAAGCTGTGAACAATCTCAATCTCTTCACCATCTGTCATAATACTGCCAATCGGCCCAGTGGTGAGAATCTTTGTTTTCTTGATGTTGAGTTTCAATCCATATTGAAGGCTGCAGTCCTTGGCCCTCTGTAGCAAGCGCTTCAGGTCCTCCTCAGTTTCAGCAAGCAGGGTTGTGTCATCTGCATAACACAGATTGTTGATGAGTCTACTTCCAATCTGGACGCCACACTTCTCCTCATGGAGCCCAGCTTCCATGCTCTGTTCTGATATCTGCTTCCTAGTCAAGTATAGGCTTCACATAAGCACAATCAAGTGTTCTTGGATTCCCATTCTTCTTAGAGTTAACCACAGTTTGTTGTAATCTACACAGTCAAATGCCTTTGCATAGTCAATGACATCCAGTTAGAAAGTCCTCTGGTACTCCCTGCTTTCATCCAAGAACCATCTAACATTAGGCTATATTATCTCTAGTACCATGGCCTCTTCTAAACCCAGCCTGCACTTTAGGCAGCTCTCTGTTGATGTGCTGTTCCAGTCCTTTTAGGATAATCTTCAGCAGAATCTTGCTTGCATGTGATATCAAAGATACTGTTTGATAATTCCTTTTAGGATTACAAACGGAAATTTAACATATCATTTAGTTCTAAACTGGGAAAACCAAGAAGTTTCTGAAAATGACTCAAAAGAGCAAATACCCTATATGTTCACCCTTTGGGAATGTGCTGTTGTTGCCTGTCACTGAGTTGTACCTACTCAAGGTGACTCTATAGCAACTTTGCCTGGGGTCTTGCACTAGCCTCACAGTTGTCTGTGGATCAGATTGCTGTGACGTTTTCACTAGATGATAAAATTGCCAAGCCTTTCTTCCTAGTGTCTTAGTCTGTACACTCAATGGAAACTTGTTCAGCATCATAGCAGCGCAAAAGCCTCCACAGATAGCCAGGTAGTAGTGGCACATGAGACATTTCTCACACGGAAGACAAAAATTCTACCACTGACACATCAATCCTTCTTTTCTAAGAATACATTGCTTTATTGGTGTAACTAAGAGCCTTCTTGTCCACAAAGGCCATACTGACCCTATGAACAATAGAGATGAACCCACTGTTATAGTTGTTTTTGTTGTTATTGTTAGGTACCCTCAAGTCAATTTGCAACTGGTAGAGACTCAATGTGACAACAGAACTGTCCGTTAGAAATAGTTGACCAGTTCAGCAAAGTGGCAGCAGACAAGAGCAACATACAAAAATCAACTGGATTTCTCTATAGTGACAAAGAGAATAAAGAACTGGAGCTAAGAAAAATAATACCCTTCACAATAGCTAATCACAAGATTAAATACTTGGGAATAAACCTAAACAGAAGCACAAAGGATCTATTCAAAGAAAATTACAAAATATTACTACAAGAAACAAAGAGACGTGGAGAAGTAGAAGAATATCCTTTGCTCATGGATAGGAAGACTCAATATTGTGAAAATGACAATACTACCAAAGGCAATCTACACATTCAATGCAATCCCAATACAAATACCAATTCCATTCTTCAACAAGATGGAAGAGGCAATGTCTCATTTTATTTGGAATAGAAAGAGGCCCTTAATAAGCAAAGCATTCCTTAAAAAAGAAAACAAGGTAGGAGGTATCTCACTCCCTGAATTCAAATCCCACTACACTGCCATGGTAGTCAAAACAGCATGGTACTGGTACAATGACAGACACATAGATCAATGAAATAGAATTGAGAACCCAGAAATCAGCTCATCTACCTATGGTCAACTGATTTTTGACAAGGAGATGAAATCAGTTAAGTGGGGAAATGACAGCCTTTTTAACAAATGGTGTTGGCAAAATTGGAAAACCATACGCTGAAAACTCAAGCAAGACCCACACCTTACTCCATATATAAAAACCAACTCAAACTGGATCAAGAACATAGGACTAAAATCAAGGACTATAAATTTCATTAAAGAAAAGCTTGGAAGAACCCTAGAAGCACTAATCCACAACATAAACAGTCTTCCAAGCATCCTGAAAAACCAACAACCAGGAAAGGATAAAATAGATGAATGGGCCCTTCTAAGAATCAAATCCCTATGCACATTCAAAAACTTCTTCAACAGGGTGAAAAGGGAAGCCACAGACTGGGAAAAAATATTTGGTAATGACATGTCAGATAAAGGACTTATATCTAGAATTTATAAAGTATTTGAGCACCACAACAAGATAAAAGTAAACAACCCAATTGAAAAATGGGCACAGGATATGAACAGATACTTCACCAGAGAAGATATTCAGATGGCTAACAAACACATGAAGAAATGTCCAGAATCCCTAGCTCGAAGAGAGATGCAAATCAAAACAACTATGAGATATCATCTTACTCCAGCAAGAATAGCAAAATTCAACAAAGCAGCAAACATCAAATGCTGGCGAGGTTGTGGAGAAACTGAAACCCTTACAGCTGGGAGTGTAAAATGGTGGAACCACTATGGAAGGCAGTATGGTGCTTTCTCAAAAAGTTGGAAATAGAAATACCATTTGATCTAGCAATTCCTCTACTGGGAATATACCCCAAAGAGGCCACAACTGACATCCAAGTGTTCACAACAGTAAAGAGTTGGAAACAACCCAAGTGCCCATCAACAAATGAATGGACAGAAAAGCTGTGGTATATGCACACAAAGTTATACTACGCTGCACTGAAAAACAAGGAACTCATGAAATATTATACAAATTGGGTGACCCTGGAGGACATTATGCTGAGTGAAATATCTCAGTCAGAAAAAAAGACAAATACAGCATAGTGCCACTGTTGTAAAACAGGACTGAATTGGGGGCTGGAGGGAAACTAAGAAAAAAGGGGATAAAGAATCTACATGGCATTGAAACAGATGAGGAAGAGAACTGTATAAAAGGAGTATATAATTAGGTATTCTTGGAATGACAGAGTCTATCTAAAATAAGAGCTGCATAGTAAAGTGGATTAGAGTGGTGGGGGACTATATAACAATGAAAGAACTTTTTCCCCAAAGGAAAAAAGCTATTCTGTGGGAAGGCAGGGCAGGGAGAAAAATGTGCAACAATCAACGATTGAAAACCCCAGTTCTTTATAAATTTTCAATAAAATCTCAATTAAAAAAATTTAAGAAATCAAAAAAACAAAACCCTTTTTCCAGACTGCTTTCTTTATGGGAGCAAATCACCAGGTATTCTCTCCTCTGGAGTGACTTGGAAGGGTCACATATCAACTTTTTGGTGAGCAGCTGAGCACGTAGCCAGCGTGCCACCAGGGCTGCTTCCACTCACTCTACTGCCAACCAGTT
>NW_006399899.1:4389040-4421620 GCF_000299155.1 Elephantulus edwardii
AGGGACATCATGCTTGGGAGGGTGGAGGGACGGAGCAGAAGGGGAAGACCCTCTATGAGGTGGATTGATTCAGTGACTGAAGTGATCGGGATGGGTGTGTCAGAGGCAGTGAGATTGGCACAGGATCGAGCAGGGTTTAGGGCTGTTGTACATAGGGTCGCTATGAGTCACAAGCGACTCTATGGCACATATCAAGAACAACAAGTCCATTAAACAGGCATACCCATTTTAAAGATGAGTAGTTAAGGCTAATTTTAAAGATGAGGAAGCAGATATAAGGAGCTGGGGCAAGGTCACAGAGGGAGCTAACAACAAAGAAAAGGTTAGGAATTCGATCCAAAGCTGTTTCTTCCTATTGATTCTCAATCCCATGGGGAATGTAATTATATAGTCATGAACATAATGTCTATTCAGGCTACATCCAAATGTATATGTATCCATGGTCTCCTGAAGTTCTATGAGTTCAGAAGTCCTGAGTACAGATTGGAAGTCAGCAACTCAACAGCCTCCCATGCGCAAGTACTTCATGTCTCTTGTATTCAAAGTGATTGCACTGCCAGATGTATAATAGTACATTAAATACATTCCTGTATCTTGAAAATGACAATAAATGCTTATGTAGCTTATGTATACACAGCACTGATTTGTACTTACTATCCAAAAAGTTTACCTTTTAACAGTGGATGCTCTGACTCAAAGGCAGCAGCATCCACTTTAGTGTATCATGCGTCTCTGGAATGTTGAAATATTGAGGGTTTTTTTTCTCTGCTTAATTTTCTTTCAAAAGTATTATCTACAAGTGAATATATCATAACTCCCAAATGCAGCAAAACTGGTGCTAGAATACTAGCGTCACTAATAGGTAAAGGAGAAGTATTGATCTGGAAGTGAAACGAAAAGTTATTAAGCCATACAAAAGTGGAGAATCGGTGAATGCTATTGTTCTTGATTTAGGCATGCTGCATACTGAACAATCACAATGTTCCTCAAAAAGAAAGACAAAAATTCTTCAAGCTGTGAAAAGACTGGCTCCATTGAAAGCTACAAGGCTAATGAAAATCCCAGAGGGATCTATATTAGAACGGAAAAATTGTTGATGACAGAGACTGAGGAGGAATACACATGAAAGGGAACCCTTTTCAACCCACTGACATCATTGTTAAGGCACAGAATTTGTTCAGCAAGACCATACCATGATATGGTGGTTCACACAATATCCAAATCACCTAACTTCCTGCTTTACAGAACGCACTAGGGATGCTAAATGATGCATGACAATAACAAAAGTATTTCTCCTCAGCAGTGGAGACAGCAAATAAAGAATTCAATGAAAACAATCTGTCTGGTATAGAAGTCTATTGTGGTGAGGCCTGGAAGGACTGTGGCCATGCAGGACCTAAGAAGGAGGACAGGAGAAGATACCACAGGCGTGCTAGGAAATGTCATCCCAGCTGAAAAAATGTCCCTTCTAAGAGTGACCTGAGAAAATGTGTATTTGAGGCTCTACTCTGTTTGGGAGGTGAAAATATCCTTGGTCTTGATCAAAGAATAATATCAAGGCTGGGTCAAACTTGGTGGCCTGAGTTGACAGGATCATGGAGAGAGAGAGAGATACCAGAGAATGCTTCCCTTTCTTCTATCCTAATTCCTAACAGTCTTATCTGGGTCAAGTCAGATCACGTTAAACTGCAAAGTTTATTTGTAGAAAGGAAAAGTCTCCAAAAGTCATTATCACCCAAAGATTAATAATAACTGTTACTGAGCTCTTAAAGAGCCATGGTAGCATAATGTTGGGCTGTTAACAGAAAGGTGAGCAGTTTGAATTTTCAAATCCACCAGCTGCTCCAAGGGAGGAAAATGAAGCAGTTTGCTGTTAAGATTTACCACCTCAGAAACCCAATGGAGGGTTACCAGGAGTCAGAACTCACTCGATGGCAGGAGATTTGGGGTTTGGAATTCCTGAGCCCTTACAATGTGGTCACTGGTTATGTGTCTCTGGCACTTCAAATTCACCACTTGTCTTGGGGGAAAAAATGGGGAGTCACCTCCCACTAAGATTTATACCTTCAGAAACCTGACAGAGAATCACTACGAGTCAGAATCAATTCGATAGCAGTGAGTCTGAGTTTACAATGGGAGACGTTATTCCCTGGAAAAGGAAATTATGCTTTTAAAAGTAGAGGGTCAGAGAAAAGGAGGAAAACTCAACAAGATAGATTGACACAAGGATTGCTTAAGTACAACAGAGATGATGAGGATGGTTCAGCACAGGGTGGGACTCTGTTCTGTTGTAAATAGGGCCACTATGAGTAGAAGACTCAACGGCATCTAAGGAAAACAACATACAACACAGAGGCCTGTTATATTCTCTTACATTTAATCCTTAGCATAAGTCTGTGGAGTTAATAGCCATTATCTCTATTTTACAGATGGAAAATCTGAAGAGTAGAAAAAGTTAAACATCCTCCTTCCAGTTCCACACAGCTATTACAAATGACAGAACCATGGTCCAATTCCAGGTCTTTCTTGCTGAACCTGCCTCTATATTGTTTTGAGGAGGGTTTGGTGTAAGGAGGAAAAATGTAAGGTCAAGGATGTCCACATGTCTATTTAATTGCCAGATGAGAAGGAAGAAGTAGCTGTTTCTGTTTATGTAGGCATTTTTATTGGTTTTCTTTAGAGGGCAAGGAACTCTATCTCCTCTACTATTTGCTCTCTTGGGATAAGAAAGGAGGAAACAAATTCAGCCTTGTTTAAGGACGTTTCAGCAGACAAGTCATGGGGCCCTGAGGGGTTAAGAAGCTCAGGTAACATCTCAATGTAGGAAGAGAGGGCAGAACTTCTAACCGGCACAGAGCTCAAGTGCATTCCACCATCCAGTGCTTCCTCTGTCCTTCATAGTAATCCCTGGGAGGGAGGGAGAGTACAATAACTATTTTCATTTTTCACTGGAGGAGGGGAGAGGGGTGGTGAGGATGTGAAGAGGGAGGGTGACCTGCCAGTGGCCACAGAGCTTGCAAATTCTGGAGCATCACCAGTAACAATGCATAGAGAACAAGATGTTAAGCTGAGCTTGTTAACAGGTGCCATCCAGTCTAGTACAACCCACAGCAACCCTATAAACACAGACCTGAGCCTTGTACCATCCTCATCATCTCTGACACACTTGGGGCCATTGATGCAGTCACTGTGTCAATCTATTTCCTTAGGGGTCTTCCTTTCTTTCTTTCAGTGACCCTCCACCTTTCCAAGCATGACACCCCTTCCCAAAGAATAGGATCTCCCAGGACATGCCCAAAGTATGACAGACGAAGCTTTATCATCCTTGCTTCTAAAGAGCACTCTGGCCGTACTTCTCCCAAGACAAGTCTATTCATTCTTTTGGCAGTCCATGAGATAGTCAGTATTCTTCTCTAGCACCACAACCCAAAGGCAACAATTCTGTCATACTTATTTATTTTCCAGCTCTCAGAGGCATAGCAAGGTACTAAAAAGACCATGGCCTGAATCAAGCACTTTAGTCTTCAAACTGACATCATAGCTCTTCAGTCTTTTTGAAAAGTCCCTGACAGTGGGCCCACTATAATTTACAAAGACAAAAAAAAAATCAATATGGGATCACAGAGATCCAACCAGCCAGACCAAGAAATTCTCAGAGAGGAGGGAGAGAAGGGAAGAAGGGGTTGGTCCCATTATCAAGCTAATCATTTGATAGCCACTCAAATGCCTCTTATGGGTAAACCACCTGCTAGCAAGCCTCTAAACACATGGTTGACAAATTAAACAGGAGGTAAATGGGGGCTGGATCAAGAGAAGGCTTTATCACTCATAATAAAGAATTAAATTTATTTTTTCATGGATCAACAAAATCTAGAGGGTAAAAATTTGCTAGAGTTTATCAATAAGTAAAAAGCAAATGCTGGGCTATAAACAAATAAATGTTGTTGTCTATAGGGATCACTGGTAGCTTAGTGGTTAGAAGCTGTGCTGTAATGCCAAAGGCATGTGGTTTGAATCTACTAGTTACTCTGTGGGAAAAGGATGGAAGAAGTATGGGCAATCTCCTCTTACGAGATTAAGGCCTCTGAAAACCACTGGAGGGTCAACTATGGGTTTGTTCCAACTTGACGGTACACAACAACAACAGTAAAGACCTTCTTGACAATTCAAATCACTGCAGCCTTTATATGAATTACATCTCAACATCACAAAAACAAACATTTTTATCACTGGACCAACAGGCAACATCATGGTAAATGGAGCGAAGAGTGAAATTGTCAAGAATTTTATCTTACTTAGATCCACAATCAATACTCTGGGTACCAGCAGTCAAGAAATCAAAAGATATGTTGCACTGGGGAGATGAGCTGTCAAGGACCTCTCTCAAATTCCAAGGAGCAACAAGACTAAGCGGTGCCTGATTCAAGTCACTGCCCTTTCAATTTCTTGCTGTGCATCTAAAACTTGGGCAATGACTAAGGATGACAGAAGAATCAATGCCTTTGGGTTGTCGTGTTGGAGAGGAGTGCCAAATAACCCATGGACTGACAAAAGAACAAATTAATATGTCTTGGAGAAAGTACAACCAGGATGCTCCTTGGAGGCAAGGATAGAGAAGCTGTGCCTGACTTAGTTTGGGCATGCTGTTCGCAGGGGCCAGTCCTTGGAAAAGACTATCATGCTGAGAAAGGTCGAGGGTCAGTTAATAAGAAGATGACCCTTAACAAGATGGATTGAGCCCATGACAGTAACAATGGACTCAAGTATTTTAGAGATGGCTGAGGATGGCACAGGATAGGGCAGGGTTCAGATTTGTTGTTAATAGGGTTACTATGAGTTGTAGTCAACTTAATGGCACTGGAACAACACTAACACCACAGATCTTCTTGGACAAATATCATCCTATTACACAGTAGGTGGCAATGGACTACAAAGTATGTCCCACACTATTACAAGAGATATCAGTTCTGTGATTTCTGAAAGGATAGCATATTTTTTTAAGGTAAAGATTTTCCTTTAATAAGATCAAAAAGTTATATTTTATTATTTTAAGCTTTAGATTCCAAACTTACAATATTCCTTACTATGAGATTAACTAATGAGAACAAAGAGATTGTTTAAACATAAATTATGTGAATTTAGGTGTTGGACATAACAGCTTACATCTGCCTCAGTGTAGAGCTGATCAATTTTGCGCTCGCTTTGGCAACACACAGACTAAAACCGGCACGATACAGAGAAGATTAGCATGGTCCCTGTGCAAGGATGATAGGCAAATGTAAAGCTGACCTATTTTGCTTTAGTTGCCCAATGCTGAGAAAATATTTGATGCATTAAAAAAAAACACCAAACCAACGATACACACAAAAACACACCCTACCCTAGCATCTCAAGATTCCTTGCAATTAAACAGATACTGAAATAACTTATCAATAAGATCTGACATGTAAAAATGTGGTACGCAGCACATATACTCAAGATAACTCAAACTTATTTCCAGACCCAAACTCTTAGCAGACACTTCAGTGAGTTTTCAATAGGCTGTAAATCACACAGGAGAAGACTCCTCCTTTTTTATTTGATGAGCCACTGGTAGATTTGACAAGCCAGAAAGGCTGGGCCTTTGGGTTAACAGCTTAACTCCCTACAGGTTACGCCACCATGGCTGCCCTATGAATTGGTTCATTTTAATACTATAAATTTTGGGCTATATCCTTCCTTTGTACCTATTCAATCTGTATGCTACACAAATCATTCCTGAGGCTGGTTATCAGATGCAGAATGAGGAGGCAGGATCAGAGAAAGACTCAACAATCTGCTTTATGCAGATGACACAACCTTGCTTTCTGAAAGTGAGAAGGACTTGAAACATTTGCTGCAGAAGATCAAAGACTGCAGCCTTCAATATGGATGACATCTGAACATAAAGAAAACAAAAATCCTAATCACTGGGCCAATAGGCAGTACCATGACAGATGAAGAGAAGATTGAAATTGTAAACAATTCCATCTTTATTAGATGGAAGGAAGGAAATAAGGCAGGAGAGAAGGAGACGTACTGCTCTGGGCAAGTCTGCTGTCAGAGATTGCTCCAAAATACTGAAGAGCAACAATGTCAGCTGTAAGTAGTCTTTTTCAATCATTTGCTATGCATCTGAGCTGGACAATGAGTAAGGATGACAGAAGAACTGATGAACTATGCTGTGGTATAGGAGATGAGTACTGAATATCCCAGGGACTGCAAAAAGAACGAACAGGTGTATCTTAGGAAAGGTGCAGCCACAGCGGTCCTTGGATGCAAGGATGGCAAAGCTTCATCACACATATTTTGGACACGTTTCTGGAAGCTATTCCTTGAAAAGATGTATCATGGTTGGAAGGTAGAGGATCAGTTAAAGAGAAAGACCCCCAACGAGAGAGACTGACATGGTGACTGCAGCCATGGGCTCACGTGTAGCAGATATGGTTCTGTTGTTCATAGGGTCACTATGCGTCATACTGATCTCAAGGCATCCAACAACAACATATCCCCCATTAATGCCCTTGATACCAACAGACAAGAAATCAAAAGACATGTTACACTGGGGGAATCTGCCATCAAAGGCCTCTCTAAGCTGTCAAGGAGCAATGATGTCGCTTTAAAGACTAAAGTGCACCTGATCTAAGCCATGGTCTTTTCAATTATTTGCTATGCATCTGGAAGTCAGAAAATGACTAAGGACGACAGAAGAAGAATCGATGCCTTTGGGTTGTGGTGCTGGAGAAGAGTACTGACTATTCCATGGACTGCCAAAGGAATAAACAGATATGTCTTGAAGAAAGTACAATCAGGGTGTTCCTTGGAGCCAAGGATGGTGAAGCTTTGCCTCACATAATTTGGGCATGTTTGTTAGGAGGGGTCAGTCGCTGGAAAAACGTATCATGCTGGGAAAGGTGGAGAGTCAGCAAATGGGAGGAAGCCCTGCAACAATATGGTTTGACACTGTGATTGTAACAATGGGCTTAAGTATATCAGAGATGGTAAAGACGGTACAGGATGGGGCAGGGTTCAGATGCATTGTTGATAGGTTCACGATGAATCGTAGTCAACTAACAGCACACAACAATAACAACAGCTCTCAAAAGGGAGTTCTAGTGGCTTAGTGGTAAGCAGTTATGCTTTCAACCCAAAGACACACAGTTCAAATGCACCAGCTTCTCTGCAGAGGAAAGATAGGCAATCTTCTCCCATAAGATTTACTGCCTACTTCTGAAAACCTGCTGGAGGGTCAGCTATGAGTCAGTTCCAACTTGATGATACGTAACAATAACAACAAAGTTTTCAAAAGCTCCAGTAGTGTAGACCACTGTGAGTTGTGCAGCTAATCCAAAGATGGTACTTCTATCCACCAGAGGTTCCACAGGAGGAAGATGGGGAATCACCTCCTGTGAGATTTACAGCTTCAGAAAGGTACTGGAGAGTCAGCTCTGAGCAGGTTTCAACATCACAACAATGACTCTGACTGAGAGCTTTCAAAAGTTAACAGAATTTTTTAATCAATATTCAGAGAATCCTTTAAGCAGCCATGTGGACCTTCCCAGAGAGTTTGTAAGGTCTCTGCCTCCTCTCTCCCTATTACATTTTAACAGAAAGGAATGAAACTCCAGTCAGCAGCAGAAGCAAGCCTGAAGCAGTCTTCCACCCTAATACATTTCCCTCCTCATTAAAAAAAACAAACAAACAAAAAAAAAAAACCCAAACACACAAAGGGGGGAAAAAGGGAAGAGGATAGGATAGACTATAGCAATTACTGCCACAGAATGTACCTTCTCGGAAGAATCCATATAAACCAGAAGACAGAAAAACAGCCAGCTGAAAAAAGAGAAGAGTATTTGTTCAGATGCACAGAGCTAAGAGTGCCCTGCCGGGTCTTCTTGCTCCAAGGCTGGAGCTTCAGTGCTAATAATTCCATAGCTTTTCACAGGTACACAGAATACAAGATCCTCTTCAAACAAGGAATTCAGATACTTTGGAGACCAGCAAGCGTACTTCCAGCAGCAACGTGTACAGACAGCAGATCCGCACAATGCATGCCATGGCACGTTTTCTCATGTTTAACGATGGCATTATTCTCTTGCTATTGATCCTGGGGGGGAAGGAGGGGAATCACTAGTGTACCAGCCACTCTGCATGAGAAAGATGGGCAGTGGGCAGTGTCCTCCTGGAAAGATTCACCACCTCAGAAACCCGTAGAGGATGGAGGCTTGCCATGAGTCTGAATGATTCAAGGACAATAATGCCAACGAGTGATATGTGGAAGACAGGTAAAAATGGGATCATTAGGATAATGGAGAAAGAGATAAAGGTGGTGGCCTCCATGGCCTGGGACTATACAAGCCGAGAACAGAGGTGTCCCTGGAAGGTTATTATGGGGTGGACTTCTCACCAGGTGAGGTATTCTACTGAACAGCTCCGAATGTTCCCTTCCAACCCAACTCTGCATCTAAAAATAAAAGTCACTTTTATGCAACAACGAATGAATAAAAATCCAGCTTTTTCTGCAAACTTTTGTTAAAATAACAATTAAAAAATTTTATTGTTAAATAAAATAAAAGGCACCTTTTAAAAAATCATTCTTTTTAAATCACATGAGTTATATGTATACATAATCACGTCTCTGTATCAACAATGGCAGAATGGTACTTACAAACATTTTCCCACATACGTTTCTCAGATAACCACCATCTCAGCCCTGGGGCACGGCTATTACTATCATTATCTCCATTTCAGAGGTGCGATGGGGCCCCGAGTTTAAGTAATAGTTTTGGGGTCAGAAATCTGGAAAGGAGAAATTGCTGACAGCTCGAGGCTTCTCTCTGGCTTTCCTCCTCCTCATGCCCTCATCCTCTCTGCTCTTTGTCTCCTGGGAAGTACAATTTAACAATGAAAAAAATGGAAGAGAGAAGAGGAGGGAATCTCCCGCTCAGGTAGCTGGATCCCCTCCCATCACTCTGTGCCCCAGGATGATTCTGGGAACACTTAAGCATAACCCTTGTAGGTAATGAATATACTGAGACAGGAGGAGAAAAAAAATTATAAATTTATTCATGCATATCTGAACCAATTTTAAAAGGAAAAAATTAGTCTCTTTTTTAAGTTGAAAAGGAAACATTTTAGTCTAAAGTGAGGAAATGAGAAGAAGGAGATATTTTTATTTTTTCAAAGTAGACTCCAGATTTTTTCCCCCTCTCAAAGTAGGTGCTGTCATTTCCCCTGGTGCACGCGGCTCCTGAGATCACTGCGAATGAGATGTTCAGATGAATTCCATGATGAATAGCAAGGAAGACAACTGTCAATTCATTAAGAAAGGACAGAGACTAATTCTAAGGAGAAAGGGTTTCCAGGGCTGGTGATCTGGTTTGAATTTTCAAAAGAAGAATCATCTGGTTTTTCACTTTTTTTTTTTTTAAATTGTGGGAAAGCTGTTTTGATTCTTGGAATTCAGATCAAAACAGATCTTTTTTTGCCCCCTCAAAAATATTTTAGCAAAGAAGTGAGTGGCAGTGGGGTAGGAGGACTGATTCCCAACAAACAGGCTTTCTATATTCCAACTGTTTAAAGAAGCTACAATAATTCAAATAATGAAAGGGAATGAAGAGTACTGATGATGTCTTGTACTAGAGTTGTATGCTTTCAAAATGTGCCTGCTCCATACTCTTTCCTAACGATAAATATCCTCATCATTATCCTGTGAGCCCTAGAGGGCAGGGGTTGCCAAGCCCTTCTTGGAAAAGAGGCTCTGGAGCTTAGAAAGGTTTAGACATTAGCTCAAGGACACATGTTGGTTTTAGGTGCTGTCGAGTTGAGTATGATTCACAGTCACTCTATGAACAGACCTGATACAGGCCATCTTCACCATCTCTGATCTACTTAAGCCCGCTGCTATACGGTCACTGTGCCAATCCATTTTACTGGGGTCTTTAACTCCTTTGTTGACCCTCCACCTTTCCAAGCATGATGTCCCTCTCCAAGGAGAGGCTGCTCCTCCTTATATGACCTAATGATGTAAGCCAAGGCCTCACCAACCATGCCTCAAAGAAGCCCTCTAGTTGTACTTTTCCCAAGACATATCTGTTCATTTTTTTTGCATTCCATTGAAAAAAGCTATCTTCTTCTGTCATCTTTAATCAAGGTCTAGCTCTCAGATGCATAGCAAGTCATTAAAAAGACCATGACTTGAATCAGGCACACCTCAGTCTTCAAACTGACACCCTGCTCATCAGGATTGTGGAGAGGTCCCTGACAGCAGACTTGCCCAAAGCAATATGCTCCTGACTGCTGATATGGAGGATGTTGATTTAAGATCCAAGTCAGATGGGTGTGTCTAGAGCAGATCTTTGTGGACACTGAGGAAGGCAGATCACCACCAGTGCTGGAAGAGTGGGCAGGCACGCAGGCCTCGGGCCAATCACAGCACCAAAGACGCAGCTGAGCCACTGCATGGGACAAATATTCACATCCAGAACCTCACCCTGCTGCACCATCATGGGCCTTAGTCGAAGCCAGAAAAAGGGTGTCCTGCATTATATTTGTGTGCCTGGCTGTGTTTAGAGTTTGCTATTAGGTGTACCTATCCATCAGTTCAAGAACACATAATACATCCTTATAATCTAACTTCTATCTAATGCTCCCTGCTCCTCAATAGAAAAGCACTTCTATAAAACTTTTTCCAGAAAAGTTGAGATCCTTAAAACCCAGTTCTGGCCTACAAAGAGAAGGGAGTGGCCAGGCATCCCTCAAAGCATTCACCTCTTCAGAGAAAGAAAACAGAGACAAACTGAGTATGGCAGAACCAGTCATTTAAGACCTGCCTGGATGTTCATCAAAGGAGTCCTGGTGGCACCGTGGTTTAAATATTAGGTACACAGCGGGGACATGTTCATCCTGGGCAAACTGCTTTTCTTTTCAAAGTCTTAATCCCTCAACAGAAAGAGAGGGTGGCTGTAATTACAGCTTATACTTACTTCTCTCATCTAAGCCCTTTATAAGAATATGTCTGCAAAGAACTTGAAGACGGCCTCGTTGTGTTTGGCTCTGAGCTGACAAGTAGAGTAACAAAATTTGTGATTACCATATTGCAGGCATTGTGCTGAGAATGTTAAACTGTTTTATATGCATATTACAGATGAGGAAACTAAAGCCTGGAAGGGTTAAAGGCACTTACACAAGGATCTACTAAGTATAGAAGTTGGAATTTAAATGCAGACATCTGACTCCAGGACCGGTCACTTACTAGCTATGTGACTATGAGTAAGCAACTTAATTTCACTAAATTACATTCTCCTTATCTGTAAAATGGGAATAATAGTGACTCATTTGGGCAAATTAAAGCATTATGAAATAAGTACTTAGTGCCAGAACTGCCCTATCACAAACGAGAGGATGCAAGGATCATACAAAGAACTCCATGAGTACCTCCACCATGCTCACTACTTGTTACTTTTTCTACATTTGTTTTTTTTTTCACTTTTCCTCCTCTTCCCTATTTATCTGTATGCACACCTACAAAGAATATTTTTCTGAACCATTTCAAAGTTGCAGGCACGATGGCCCAGTATGCCTTTTCTGAAAATGTTAACTGTCATTGAGTCAGTTCTGACTCAGAGGGACCCTGTAGGCAGAACAGAATTACCCAGGGGTTTCCCAGGCTGTAAGTCCTGATGGAAGCAGATTGTGTCATCCTTATCCATAGAGGGGTTCACCCTGCCAACCTCCTGCTTAGCAGCCGAATCCTCTTTCACTACCATAGCACCACAGTTTGTCCTCAGAACAAATTCACACTGATATAATACTGTTCTCTAATCTGGACTTTATATCCACAGTCATGCTTGCTGAAACTGAATATCTAAAGTGCTTCCTGCAGAAGGTCAAGGACTGTAGTCTTCAATATGGATTGAAACTCAACATCAAGAAAACAAAAATTCTCACCACTGGGCCAACTGGCAGCACCATAACAGATGGAGAAGAGATTGAGGTTGTTAGCAATTAGAGCTTGTTTGGCTCTACAATCTGTTGATTATTGATTAACACCAGCAGTCAGGAAATCAAAAGATGAACTGCACTGGGAAAATCTGCTGTCAAGGGCCTCTCCAGAAGGCTAAAAAGCAACGATGTCAGTCTAGTGACTAAGGTGTGCCTAATCCAAGCCATGGTCTTCACAATTACTTGCTACTCATCAGAGAACTGGACAACGACTAAAGATGACAGAAGAATCGATGCCTTCAAATTGTGATGGAGAAGAGTCCTGAACTGCCAAGAAAACAAACAGGTCTGTCTTGGAGAGGGTGAAACCAAATTTGTCCTTAGAGGCTAGGATTTTAAAGCTCCATCTCACAAACTTTGAGCACATGGCCAGGAGAGACTGGTCCTTGGAGATGGACATCATGCTTGGAAGGGTGCAGGGACAGCACAGGAGAAGAACCCGGATGAGATGTATTGATACAGTAACTGGGGCAGTGGGGGTTGCTGTGTCAGAATTAGTGAGACTGGCTCAGAACAGGGCAGGGTTCAGAGCTGCTGTACATAAAGTTGCTATGGGTCACAGGCAACTCGATGACATATAACAACAACAACAGCTCCATGCCCAAAGATTGTCAGTTGTTTAAATTACGCCTTTTTGGATTTTTTTTTTCTTTCTGGGCCATAATTCAATACAAGATAGCTTTCTTTTTTCTTAAATTCATCAAATACATCACAAGCCAGGCACTATGTGAAGCACTGGGATTAAAAGACTAAGGTGAGGAGGGACAAGCACAGCCATCATTCTTATGGCACGTAGAGTCTGGCAGGAAGACACATTAATCACATCATCACACTGATAATGAGTGTGAATCATCACCTTCCAAGACATACCGTTTAAAGAAAAGAAATCCAACTTCAACGGGCAGGTGTCTGCTCGTAGAGAGGGTCAGAGAAAAGGTCTCTGAGGCAAGGACAGCTCAGCTGAGATCTGAGAAATGAGGCAATGGTGAGTTCACTCCAATCCAGAACTTCTCGGAGAGTTTTCAAGGCTGTGACCTTTCCAAAGGAGACTACCAGGATTATCTTCTGAGACACCTCTGGGTGTGTCTGAATTGCCAACCTTTGACTAGTAGTGGAGGGCTTGACTAGTTAGTAAAGCAAAGAGAGTGAGGTGCAGGTGCAACTGGTAGAGCATTCCTTGTCGTGAGAATATGCTATATGTGGAAACAACGTATTCAAGACCAGTGTGACTAGAGGACAGAGGTAAGGAAACATGAGGCCAAGGGGTCCTGGAGTAGAGGTTAGTTTTTATCTAGAACAAGGGAGAGCTGCTAATAGTGTCCAAGGAGAAAAAGAGGCATAGTTTACATTTTCAAAACATCATTCTGATTGTTGTGTGGAGTGTAAGGAAAATAATACAGGTCAACAATCCTTATTCATAATTCTAAATTTTTTTTAAAAAGCTTTGGAAACAGAAACAGAAGGATTCCCTCCCCCCCATAATTCATTTAGTGACAATTCCTGATCTGAATGGACATGAGGCTATTGATATTTATCCACTCGTGTGAGTATTCTTACATTTTTGGCCCCAGTAAATCAATGTGTTTGAGCTACTACGACAGACCCCACTGGGCCTATGACATTGACAGCATTGGTACTACATTATCATTTATTTAAGTCAGAAAGTTTCTTGTACCAATTATGAATTCACTGCTTCTGAGCTTCAAATTTACCTTCATTGTCTGCTCTATAAAGGTGCTTCTGGTCCCTTCAGCATTTTCCCCTCTCCAATTTATATGATGCTAACAGTTACCAGCAGAAGGCGCTAGGGAGACACTGCAGGAGGAAGGGTTTTCTCTATACTTGCTCCAGTGTGTTCACTAGGCAGGCAGCATGGGTGGCTCTGCCTAGGCCTGGCTCCCATGAGGTATCAATACCAGCAAATCCAGAAGCTCCCCCTCTGTGGCTTCATAGCAGAATGCCATCACCCACATACCTCACCATGTACAGCTCTTCCAGGAGGACTTTTAGCAAGTTCCCCTGCAGCACCACGGCCTCTCCTCTCTCTATACAGTAAGCAGAACTGGGCCCTCTGCAATGACATCCAGATCTCATGGTGGTGTGGGCCTCTTTCCTGAGAGAGCTCTATCTTGATCCTGGGAAATCCCAGGGCTCCTTGCTGGGCATCCTACTGCAGCTGTGACTGGCACGTCACTGGAGAATATTTCAGTCTGGCGGGTGGGGAGGACTCCTTCCTGAGCATTCTATCTCAGCTCTAGGAACTGTATGAAAGCTTCTTTTGCCCATTATTCCTAGATTCTTTAGAGCTCTCTCTTTCTTACTACATTTGGTCCCTCATTACCCCCCTTAACAGTCAATAATTCTTCATATCAAACTTCTTTGTTCAAATTACTGTGTGCTTTCTCTTTCCTGACTTGACCCTGATTGATGTAATTCTAAATCCTAAAATATGCCCAAAACAGAAAATTTAGGCTAAGGATTCTCAACCTGTAATAATAATGGCATCTTAGTTCCACGTATTATATGCCATGCATTAGTTTGATTTATTGTGTCTTTAATGCTGATAAAGTAAGGTGGGTACTATTATGATGAGCATTTTAAAACAGGGCATAAGAAAGGAAACAGATTAAGAACCTTTTCCCAAAGTCAAACAGAGTTGAGATTCATAACCACACAAAGCACACATGACCTAAGTCTTATAAGCCGGGGTGAAGTTGGGGAGGGACACAGAGAGAGGTGATGGCAGTGAGACTGGCTGGTTTTTATGCTCTTGGACTCTGCTCATGCCAGTAACTGTACAGATTCCCATGTCCCTGGGATGATCTGCATTGCAATCTGGCTGGTCCTCAAGAGCAGAGACCATGTCCATGCCTCCTAGAACATCATGTGCTTAGCAGAGAGCCAGCATGGGACACACAGAGTATTCAGTCAAAATCTGCTGATAAATACATGCTGAATGAAGTGGAACCACAGACCCACATCCTAGCTACACTGAGCCCTTCTGTGTTAAGTTTTGTGCTGTCAAGAAATAAAAAGATGTATTGCATTGGAAAAGTCTGCTATCGGGGACCTCTCCAAAGTCTGAAGAGTAATAATGTTCAGTTTCAAGAGTAAGGTGCACCTGATTCAAATTATGGTCTTTCTAATCACCTGCTATGCATCTGAGAGCTAGGCAATGAATAGGGAAGACAGAAGAACAGATGTCTTTAATTGTGATATTGGAGAAGAAAATATCCCATGAACTGCAAAAGTACAAACAGATATGTCTGAGAGAATGTACAGCCTTCTTTTTTCTTTTTCTTAGAGCAAGGTTGGTAAAGCTTCATGCCACGTTTTGAACTTTCACACCTCAACTAAAAAGAAGAAAGTCAATTTCCTTACATACTATTAGAATGTAGCTCCTTTTGGATAAAAGCGTGTAATTCCTCCCAATACAAACAACAAAAGATGCTCAAATGAAACACAATGGGATGGTAAGAAGTAGCCTGGATCAGACAGTCTTAGCTTGCTGAGAATTGAGAGCCAGGGATATTCTGTTCATGTAACAGATACTTATGAAGCACCTACTATGGGTCAACAGTATGGATAAGAGTGGTGAACAAAACAGTCTCTTTCCCCATCGTGCTTATTAACAGTGGGGCAGAGAAATAAACAATAACTAAATCAGCAAGGTAACTCCAGACACTATCAAGTGCTATGGAGATAACTAAACAGGTAGACAGACATGTTTCAGAGGGATGAAGGAAGAAGTACTTTAGAAAGCATGTTCAGGGAAGGTCTCGTTAAAGAGGTGAAGTCAGCAGTGCAACAATCAGTAGAAAGATTCCTGGCAGAGAAAACAGCGTGTGCAAAGATCCTGATATGCTTTCTCTCTATATATGGCATCGTTTAGGAGGTGGAGTCAGTAATGTGGTAGGACTTTGCTGAATGTCAGGATGTGGAGAGACCCTTCACACTCATTCTTCCTTCCAAACAACTAACAAAAGAGGAAACTGAGGCACTGCTAGGACAGGAACTTGCCCATGACCACACAGCAACTCAGAACAGCTCCCATCTGAGAGCTCAGGCTTCTAACAATCCAACACTCTTCACCAAGAAGAACAAGGGAGTACTCAAGTTGGCAGTCTATGGGCCAAATCCAGCTTGCTGCCTATTGTTGCAAATAAAGTTTTATTGAAAAACAGTTCATCCAGCCATTTACATATTTGCCCGTGGCTGCTTTCACACCATAAGGGTAGAGATGAATAGCTGAAATGAAGACCATATGGCCCACAAAGCCTAAAATATTCTCTAAACTAAAAGAACATATAAAACACAGAGGCCAAGTTTGGGAAAGGCACTTTTAGAGACAGGAGGAAGCCTAGCCTCACATGGCAGCTCTCTGGAATCCCACTTCTGCTGCTGGAACCCTACTGTCTCGCCAAGCAACTGTCCTGCTGGGAACACTCCTTTAACACTACTTTCCTCCTCCTAGGAAATGGCAAAACACAGGACTATAACATTCATGCCACGAATACTGTGCACATGAAATTGTAAGAACGTACAAAAGACAGATGTTCATTCTAACAGGAAAGATCCAGAAAGACTTTTTAGATATGGAAACAGTTGAGAAGATACTGAAAGGTAGAGGGCACCCAGAAAACCTTCTATCATCCTGCTCACCTAGGACTCTATTTAGCTAAAGCTCTCTTCCCTGGGGTGTTCAATTCAGCAAAATCATGGATTCTATGCTGGCTGACTTACGAATTCTTCAGTTTCATACCCTATCATATTTGCTGAGGGATACACAAACAGAACATAGAGACAGCTGGAAAGGAGAGTGGAGAGACAGAGAAATAATTCAGACCAGAGAGGAGTGAAAGAACAACACTGATACCCAAAAGCACAGAAAACCCAAACAAAATGGGGGGGGGTAGATCCTCACCTGGGCTTCCTCCACCCCACCTCCCACTTGATAGTGCTGCATAGGATAAAGGAAAGAAAGACCAAAACCTGACAGTTCAGGCTAAAACTAATCAAATATCCCTTTAATTTCTCGGGCTTGGCACCCGGCAGCCTTCTTAATGTGCCCCATTGTTCCCTGGCAGGGCTCTGGCTCAAGAGCCCTCAGCTGCCTCTCCTGCTTCCAGGCTGAGAGGAGGAGGAAACCATCACAACTGAGGAAGGGGGCAGTTGCTCTCTGGCCATACAGGGCTGACCGCCTGCCACCACCACCACCACCACTAGAGGAGCCTATCAACTGCCCAGTCCCCATGGACGCTTGCTTCGTGGCAGTATCTGACAACTGCCCAGAGGGAGCGGTGGTAAAAAAAAAAATAAATAAAAATTCAGAGTCTGAACACTGATGACTCCCTCCTTCAGTCTGTATGCTGTGTACACACTGCGAAGGCATCATTTCCACTTTACAGGTGAGGAAACAACTTGACCAAGGAGTCTGGGCAGCATGGCCACTAAGAGCACAGTGTAGGAGTCAGAGATCTGAGCCTGAGCCCCACAACCACCTGTTTGCTGTGCAGGTCTGGGAAATCACTCAGGCCTTTGAGCTGTAGTCTCCCAGCCTGCAAAATGAGGCTAGGAAGAATTCAGCTCCTAGGGTTCTTATGCACGGTGCACAGCACACACTGAAGAGCTCAAAAAGCTAAGGATCATTGTTACTACTGTGGAGCTAGGCGACAAAACAGGGGCAATTTAATCCAGGATGGTGGCCACACTAAGCTGTGCCCCGTACCCCATGTTCCATTGGCAAGTCAGGAGTCACCTTGAACCTCCATGGGATGCTTCCTGAATGTTGGGCAGAGCTGCAGACACCCCTGCCCCGGCAGCTTGCTCCACACAGAGACACAGCTGCCTCCTAGGTCCAGCTGAATAGACTTATCCAATTAACTCTGGGTGACCCGAACTCTCCTCACACTGTTTCTTTCAGAAATGCCTTTGGATGCCTTTGAGGACCCCAAAGACATGGGAATGCAGCATATGCTGTTTTTCCTAGAAAAGCCATCTTTCCTCTCCTTCCATAGGACCCCAACATGCCCCTAAGTTACATCAATGCACGTTCTGCGATCTCCTGGCACAACAAGCAGCCCTGCACAGAAAACAAAGCGGACCCTGTGCTCACACTACTGCTAACACACCCAGAGAGCAACCCTGGGCTCGGCTGGAACAAACATTACTAGACAGAGTGGACCTCGACCTCAGACTATCAAAAGACAGACAGCATCAAGGTAAATGGTTTCTTAGGCTGAGATAAAGAGCAAATGAATATAAACAAGAGTGTTTATTCAAAATCTTTGACTGATTACATTAAAAGGTGAAGCAGCCAGGTTTGAGACCACAAAACATGGCAAGAGCTGTGGTGGACAGGAGAACTCGGTTGTCTCTACAAAGCCCAGCTGCTGTCCAGATCTCACCACTTTTTATCATCATGACACTCAAGCTCAGTTACCAGAACTCTTAATTTGTTTTTTTCAAAACAGACCAGAAATTACAATCTTCTAATGTGAAATAGTCTCTTATTTAAGTATTGGCAGCTTACCGACATTAATGTTAAAAAAAAAACACACTCAACTGTCTACAGGCCATCCCACAAAACATTATCTCTGAGCTACATCTGGTTCACAGGCCACTTATTTGTAACCTCTGTTAAAGTTTACACACAAAGCTTTTTAAAATACAGATAATATAAAGATGAAATAAACAAGCCAAGGAAGCCCATTGATGAAAACAACCCCTGGGCTTTATTTAGCATCAATGAATTAACCAGGAATCCAAACTGCAGACACTGGTCCGCCAAGAACAGAACTATCAACTTTCCACTGAAGTAAGGTGTCAGATGTAGAAACTGGTTATGTCGCAAATAGATATGCACATGCCCACATACACATTTTAACTGTCAGCAGCTGATTCTGATCAATACACAGGGGGAAACAAAAAAAGAAAAGTTTTCAGTTGAGAACATATAATGTGTTTTAGCAGCAGGAAGTAATTCATGCACACATGTGCGCGCATGTGCACAAACACACACACATTCTCTCTCTCCTCTCTCCCAACACATTCCCTTTAAGAAACCGCCAACCATACCAGAGGACCTTGCCAGGCCCCTCTGCTTAGAAGCCACGTCAGAGGAGGCTGAACCTGTAACACACAGGGGAGAAACACACACACAAAACACTGGCTAACTGGGCCCGTGGGAGGCTAGCCAAGTGAAGCTCCCAACTGCACGTGAGACTTGTTGCAGTCCCTGCCTGGAGCCGCTGCCAGTGCATTCAGCTGAAGGGAGATCTCCCCAGAGCCACCAAGAGCAAATCCATGACCCCGGCACAATGGGGGACTGCTGTATTCTGATGACCCAGATAAGAGGGAGTTGGCTCAGTCAATGTCATACAGGCATCAATCAGAAGAATATATTCAGCCATGAACTATGGAGTTAAACATGTGATAAGTATCTGGTTTCTGTCACTTCCTAGTTGTATGGCCCTGGATGGATTACTTAACCTCTCTGCAGCTCAATGTTCTCATCTTTAATTTAATTCAATCAGCATCATGATACCACTAAGTAGAGATCACCTTGTTCATTTTAGGATTGAGGTTATTAGGTGCCGTCAACCCCAACTCATACATGCAATAGAATGTAACACTCCCCAGGCCTGCATCATCTTCACACTCACCGTATGTTCAAGCCTATTACACCAATTCATCGAACAGAGGGTGCCCCTACCTTTAATAATCCTCTCCTTCACTAAATCTTCCTCCAGTGATTGAGCCTTCCTAATGGTGAAGGCAAGTGAGCCAGACAATGTATTAGTGTGACCAGGAAGTTTCCATTAGCTAACTTTTAGAAGTAGATCACCAGGTCTTTCTTCCTGGTCTTAGTCTAAAGGACCCATTGAAACTTTTCTGCAATGAATGACCCTACTGGTACTTAAAATACTATAGGCAAAGTTTCTAGCACCATAGCTACATAACAAGCTACCAAAATATGACCAACCAACAAATAAGGAGTGGTATTTTAGGACAAAGGTACTAAGATCCCAGAATCAAGCCCAGAGCTAGAGTGGCATAGCTGGGCCTGGGGTTCAGGTCTGACTGGTTCCTAATTTCCCAGTCTCTTATCTGTTATCTCAGCTTAAAGGGAAGATTCACAGGTTCTCTGTAATGACACACCCAATCTTGACCAGGGAAGCCAAGAATAATTAAGTCCTTACTCTAAGCCGACACCTCACTTATAGTGCCATGATCAGTGCTGTACTCACACCAGAGACCCCTAACAAAACTGAAGATACTTGCATTATATACGCCTAGAACTCTAGGTACAGAGAGGTCAAGCGACTTGACCTAGGCCGGGGGTTTGAACGAGACAGTAGACCTCCAAAACCAGAGTCCTACACACTGTCCCAAAGGGAAAAGGAAGAACTTTGCCAATGACGCTTCTGTGAAAAGGAGGCAGGCAGGAAGCAAAGGTTATTCTTCAAAATTGTACCATTACCTAGGGACTTTGTGGACTCGTCCTCAAAAATTGAAGAAGTTCAATCTTAGAGCAATGACTGCTCTCTTTTGCTCAGACATCACAGTCTTGCAGGAATGCATTAAAGGGAAACGGTAGGAAGCAGGTCCTTTGCCCAGCCCAGATATACTAGAAAATATATGCCGCTGAAGTGGAACCAACTCATAGCTGACCCTCCCATGGGTTTTCAGAGGCTGTAAACTGCAGAGGAGAGGGCTCACCTTTTTTCCTCCGAACAGCTGGCAGATCTGAATCACCTGCCTTTGGATTGGCAGGACAACTCCCTACCCACTAGGCCACCACAGCTCTCAGAAGTATGGCAGTTAAAAGCTGAAGCCTTGGGTGAGAGCCTCCCAGCTCCACCACTTCTGTCTATGTGCCCCGGGGAGGTACCTACACCTCTCTGAGACCCAGTTAGCTCATTCATACTCACCTACTGTTATAGTGAAAGAAATACATAAAGTTACAAGAAATCCATGTAAAGGGCTCTATTAGTCCAACGCCCATCACACTAAGTGCTAAATAAATGGTGCTGCCATTATTATTATTATTAATATCCTCACTATCATGTCTATCATCATTATTCTTCTTATCAGGGTCTTTTTACACTGTGGTTTTCATCACCTGAGACGCCCAACAAGCTTCAGTGTTTGACGCTCAGGATTCTCCCAAAATCAAAAGGAAGGGGGAAGTGGGCCTGTTTGTCTCCCTTTCCTCTCCTATCTGCACTCAGCAGAGGGCAGCAAACAGGAACGGTTCCGAGAAAAAGAGACACATGGAGAGAAAGCTACACACTCATAAATACACACCCACCCACCAGAGCAAGCGGAATTGTTTCGCTTCCTCTAGCTTCAAAAGTATGAACACTCCGCCTCCTCCAGCTAGGAGGGCCAGGAGGAAAAAAGTCGAAGCTGAAGAGACAGAAGTTCTTTTTCAGCTTAAGGAAATTTTTCAATGAATTGACTTTCAGCGTGGAGGAGAGTGTGAGTAGGAGAAGGAAGTGCATGCAGCTCAGCTCTCAGGCCATCTGTGAGGGGAATGGAAGATGGCAGCCGAGGCCATCTTTCAACTGCTCTTCACAGCAACCCTTGGCTGTATGCTGGCAAGCACTGGCACCCAGAGCTGGCCCAAGATGAAACCAAGGCACACAGCTAATCATCTCAACCGAAGGGAAACAGAGCCCGAATGAACCCGGGCCTCCAGGTGGCAGGGCCACTGCTCGCTCTATAAGTGCTGGATGGGGAGGAGGTTTTACTGTGAGGACCAAGTCCGATCCTGGGAAGGAACAACCTGGGAACCTATCAGGATCTGAGTGAACATGTGCTGGTCACTTACCTCTATTTCATTTCCTTCCTCCTCACAAAAGCACCTTGATTTTTCTCTGGCCACGACAATTCCTGTCTTGAGTGGGTTAAGTCAATTAGAGCAGGACTCCTGACAACAGGGAGTCTAGCAGATACAAAGAAGATGTTTCTAGATATTACAGAGAAAAATTCTCTCTTCTATGGAAGCCACAGAAGAGACAGACTCCACTCTCTAGGATCTGGGTGGAGATGAGGTATAGAAGAGTTAGCCATATATTGTTACCACGGAGTGGAGGAGCGTGGCAAAGACGCTCAGCCTAGGACAAAACCAACATACCATGAACGTCAAAATAGAAAACTCCAGAAAGAGGGAGTCAAAGCCCTGATGGCATCATGAGTCTACAGATACACCCTTACTCGAAGTCAAGCACATTCACTCATTTCCACTTCCGTGGTTTCATTCACTCTATCACCTGAAGCTGGCATGGGATTCGAGAGAGCTCTTGGGCTCAGGTCGGCTCTGTTTGCCACTGTTGTTGTTAGATGCCACAGAGTCAGTTCCAATTCATAGCAACCATATGCAAAACGGAGTAAAGCAAAGCCCAATTATGTGTCATCCTCACAATCATTATCATGTCTGATACACTGTTACATACTGTCCCTCTTGATGAGCGGACTCTATCACTGATCCTCTACAAAGCATGATGTCCTTCAGGGATGTCTCCTCTTAAATTAAGGAAGACAAAGTCCCAACTTCTGCTCTTCTAAGAATCAACCTGGCTGTATTTCTTCCTAGACAGATTGGTTGGTTCTTCTGGCAGTCCACAGTATATTTAATATTGTTAGTCAACACAACAATTCAAGTGTACTAATTCTTTCTTGTTATTATTGCTTTGTACTACTGAGTCAAAACTGACACATAGCAGACTCTCCAGTGGGATTTCAGAGGCAGGCAATCAAATGAGAGGAGATTGCCTAGCCTTTTCCACAGAGCAGCTGGTGAGTTTGAACCGCATGCCTTCAGGATTGCAGCACCGCTTATCACTAGGCCACTTGGAGCTTCCTCAACTCTTCTTAAGTCTTCCTAATTCAATGTCCAGCTTCCACATCATAGTCAGAAGGGACTCATAGTTGACCCCTCAGTGGGTCTTCAGAGGCTGTAAACCACATGGCAGGAGATTGTCCACCTTTTTTCCATGAAGCCCCTGGCCGATCAGAATCACAGAGAGGCACCACCTCCACTTCCTAAACAGCATGCCTCTGGCAACTCTATGAACTTTGATAAATGTTGATAGTTCTAGAGCGGCTTTAGGCCTTTTGTTCTTAGGGTCGCTATGAGTCATGCTCGACTGGACGGCAATCATCAACAACAACAAGCAACTCTCCACCAACCAGGCCACCAGAGCTCCCCTCCATATGAAGGATACTGAAAATATTATAGCATGGGTCAGGCACACCTTAGTCCTCAAAGTAACAACCTTGCTCCAAACACTTTAAAGAGATCTTTTCTAGATTTGGCCACTACAATAAGTGGTCTGATTTCTTGATTGCTGATTCTATTGGCATTGACTGTGTATCCCAGTAAAATGAAATCCTTGACAGTTTCAATCTTTTCTCTACTTATCACAACAGTCACTGGTTGTGAGAATTTCTGTTTTGCTTATATTGAGGTTCATACTGAACACTACAGTATTTGTTCTTCAACAGTAAGTATTTCAAGTCTTCCTCCTTCTCAGCAAGCAAGATGGTCTCATCTGTTTAAAACAGGTTATTAATGAATGTTCTTCCAATTTTGAAGTCATATTCTTCTTCACACCGTCCAGTTTCTTATTCGCACAACATACAGATTAAATATGTATGGTGAGGGGATACAGTCTTGATGTACACTTTTCCTGATTTCAGAACTCTGTTCTGTTCTGTTCAAATAATTATATTCCCTGTTTTGTTAGAATGATTGCCTCCCGGTCTATGTACAAGTTTCACATGAGCACAGTTCTTCCAGAATTCCTATTCTTCATGTTAAAATGATTTGTTATGATATACACTATCAAATGCCTTCACATAGTCAATAAAACACAGGTAAACATCTTTCTGAATGATCTTTTAGTCAAGATTCATATGACATCAGCAATAATATTCCTCCTTCTGCCATATCCTTGGTAGCATTTTATTTGGCACCGTTACTGCTGAACATAGCAATAAGGCAATATCAGAAGTCATCTTATTCAATCTTCTAATTTTATGCATAAGAAAACTGAATCCCAGAAAACGGGAAGTCAATTAAACAAGTCTTCACAGGAATAAATGCAGACTAGCCATTATTTTCCATCTTTTTCTTTCAATTTCTCTATTCACCGTTTCTTTTACTGACCAGATCTCTTTGTTGCCTGAAACTTAAATTATTTTGCTTATTTATAATCTATAAAATTTGGGGGGAAACACAAAAAAATCCCCACAAATATACCCCCCAAAACCCCCAAAATGCCACAGTTTTCTGCAGAAACTGGTCTTATTTAATACTGGCCTCTAAAATTTGGGGAAGATAAACTTGGTTCATAAGATGAATGACTACAGAAAGGGACCAAATAGTTCTGCTCTTCACTATCTTGTTATTCTACATTCTGCATTATGACAATAGTGAAAATACAAGATAAAAAAACCTACTATCTGACTATTTTATGTTCTAAGGAAATACATCTAGCAATAACAAACACAACGGTGCAAGGCAAGAATATCACTGGCTGTGACAGCTAATGATGGGTCCCCTTAGTAGTTTGGCAGTTCTGTAGGGACACGATTGGGCAGTGAGGTAATGACTTAGTCATCTTCCATATTTGACCTGATATAGTCATCCTCCATGTTCACTTAACACTGGTTTCCATATAAGGATTTGGTTTGGGGAATCTAACAATGTCAGTAAGTAATGAGCAGGTATATTCATATGGTGGGAAAATATTTATGGTAAAACAAAGTAAGGACTTGATAAAGAACAGGATTTTCGTCTGTATTCCTCTGTGAGCACTTGTTTCATCAGCTTACCCTTTTATAGGGTTCAGTTTCCCCATGAACAGAATGACTTTGGATTCTCCCTCACTGTTCTGACCTATGTCCATCATTCAGCAAACACATCTTGATCACCTAGCAGATTCACGTACTGTGCTATATGCAAGAAGACAAAGTGGTTCCTACTTCACAATGTTTAGGGGGTAAGGGTTGAAGGGAGGCCACAGTATACTCCTCAGCCACAGGAACTGAGACCTCAGGAGGTAAGCTACTTCCTTTCCCCACTCTAATGGGACATGACCCTTTGGAGAAGCAAGAAAGTTTTTTCCCCTTGTCTACTTTGACTCATATATGGGATGCAGAGGGTCAACTATTATAAAAATGCAGAATCCACAGCATTATCAGACTCATTTAGCGGCTACAGGACATGCTTGTGGCTGCCAAGTTAGTTTGCCTTGAAGTGATTTTTGTACAATGATGAGCTCCTGATGCCATCTCTGTGTGATAGCCAATTGTGGATGAGATACAATTAGCAAGTTAGATGGTTATCTTGTAAACAGGCCTTTGGGGTTTTTTGTTCATTTGTTTGCTTTCACTTCTGACTCCATTATATGTTTTCATATCACTGGAACCAAGAGAACGTCTTAGATCACAACCGCAGAGAGGACATTACAGTATTAACTATGCTCCTAAATTGTGGCCTCACCATCGGTTCAGTAAAGAAGTCTGTTTTAAATATGCTCCTCTTATTCAGGCCCTCCCAAAAACGTTGATTAACAAACTCACAGAAACACAAGCAAAAGCACTAATAACATATCTATTTCTTATATAGCAACTTAGTTTCAACTAAACTGTTGAAATATATCATGAGTTCCACCATAAAAGCAGTTTTGAGGAAGTGCAGAAAAGGCCAACTGGTACTGGTTGCTTTTTGGCCCAATGGTTGAATGCCGGACTGCTAACTAAATGGTCAGCAGTTCAAACTCACCAGCTGTCCCTTAGAAGCAGCTGTATGTTTTCACCAAGGCTTCAGGTTTTGGTTGTTGTGCTCTGGCCTATACAGTTATTATAAATTGACTAAGCAACAACTGGTTTTGTTTTGGGTTTGCCGCAGCTTGGGAAGTGAAAACATTGATTTAACACACACTTTTCCTTTCTCTTTCTAAGTCTTCACTTCATAAATGAGGTGCAGACTGATTAAACTCTCCTGAGGTAAAACAGAAATGAAAAGAAGACTGGAACCCAGACCTGTTCTAAAGCATTCTCTCTGCTTTGGGTGTCTTATGCAGAGAGTCAGATAAGTTCTAGTAAATCAACAGCCCTCCTCTAGTGGCATCAGATTTCACCTGGGCACTGAGACAGAGAAGTGATTAGCAATAGAAACGTTCCCAGCCCCTCTGTGGAAAATAAAAGAGATTGTTCCAAGGCTACATTTCTGTGGTTCTTAACTTTATGCCACCAGGAAGACTTTAGAAAAGAGTAAGAGAAGGAAAGACAAAGCATTGATTTCTAGATGTTCTAAGAATAAAGTTCAGCTCTGACACAATGAGAAAAAGTCCTGATACTTGAAAATGAAAGTCATTGGTATTCCATTATCCCACGATTTCTAGTCTGTGAATGCTATTAACCAATGAAGTTACTTCTCACAAGAGATTATAGCTCAGAAAAGGGTAAGGACTGAATCAAATTTCCTAACATGAGGTTTCGGGTAATTTTTAAAAATAATCAGTTCCTAAGCTTGTAGTATGAAACAGAATGTGGAATTCAACTAAGTTGTTAAGCATACCAGAACTATGAGAGAGAAGGACCCCCAAATGAAAATGAAGTTGGCTTCAAGACCAGTTTTTCTGCTTAATTTTGCAGTTTTCCGAGAAGTCAGCTGTCTGACTAGATGAACATGAAGTCCTAGAAGCATTATGTGTCCTTTATAAATCAGCTGTTCTCCAGAACCCCAGAGGTACAGGCAGAACAAGCTAGCCTGACAATTATGAGAGCTTATCTCTTGAGAGTAGACGTTCTTAATTTGAAACTCCAATCTAGTGGAGAAATCAAGACATTAGTAGACTGCTCAACAAATGCATATGTTCCTTTCAAAGAAACTTCTCTCAGACCCACAAGCAATATATTTTTTCATTTGGATAAAGTCCTGCCAGACTTTCCCCCAAAGCTTCTACAGTTATTTCTACCAGAAACATCAATGAAGTGCTCTGGAATGATGTTTAACAATTACAAAAGTGACAGGCTGGTCTCGGAACTGGTCAACCCTGCCGAAAGGAACTCTGTGTGTTCAAGATGCCAGATTTCCCAGACAGCAGCCTGATGTGTTGTCTGCACATTTCAGTAATACTGGGAAGAGGGATGGCACACTCTCTCTCGGAGAAGTCAGCCTCTTCCCTCAAGGCCAGCTGACATTCAAGCAAGGACTGGAGACCAAACCCAACACTTTGCATCTGTAGGAGAGTGAAACAAAAAAGGGGCTGTGTGGAAATTTGGCAGGGTGTTGCTGAAAGGCAGCAGATGAATGCTGAATCCTGTAGCACCTAGAAATGCTTATTATTGGGAAAACAGCTCTGTTCTGCTGCTCCAGGAAAGCAGAGATTTTCTTTAAAGCAATGATATCCAGTAGGCAACTCCCACCACTGTCACCAGACCCCTTCACCACTTCCTCCTCCTCTTCATGGGATTCCAGAGGAAAAGAAAACACAAGAGCTAGAGCTTCTCAGGTGAGTCCATTTCAGTTAGGGGCGTTGAGCAGCTCCCAGCTGTTGCTCTTCTGTCTGCCCAAAAGGCTGCCTTCCCGCATCAATCCCCTCCTGCACAAATGAGTAATTTATTTTGAAAGCTCAGGCCAAACTGGCAGTTAACCTTGACCTTCTCTCTACACATCTGGGTCTATAGAAAATGAAAATCAGGACGACTCTGGCATCCACAGCAAATGAAATACGAGGGCTTTCTCCAGGCAGAGGCAGAATGTCAGGAGCTATTTTAAAACGGACCACTGTTCTTCCAAAAGAGAAGGAGCACTTGAGCACTTGAGCAGGGCACACCTTCTCCCCTCAACCTAGGATCATGTTCAGGCTGGAGCCCCCTTAAGTAGGGAGGCTACAAGGAAGGCCTGCCCAGGGAAAGAAAAGAGCAGTGACCATTCTATTCCTCACTGATTCACTGACATTTTCAGTGGGCTGGATCTAGACCAACAGCCACATTTTACAGATGGAGAAAGTGAGGTGCAGAGAGGGAAATAGAAAGTAATCAAGGTCACAGAGCAAGTTAATGGTAGAGCTGGGGGGCTAGAACCGTACTCTGGCCCCAAATGGGGGCAGAGGGGGTTGCAGGGAGCACAGCATTAGGAAAATGGAAAACACATTTAATGGGGGAGAAAAGGCCTATAAAAATATAGAATTTAAAGAGATCTAAGCTTGATGTCAAGGTTTGAACTAAGGGGTTCCAAAAGGAGTTGAAGACCATGGTTTCCATTTGCATATGGTAAAGATCTACCAAAACATCAATGAGATTCTCTGGGATGATTTGCACCAACTGGTCATTTCTGTCACAAAGAGCGCTCTCTGTGCTCAAGATATCAGGTTGACAGGGGAAGAGGAAAAGAAATTTCATCAACCTCAAAGTCAGTCTCTTCCTTTTGAGGCCCACTACCAATCAGTCAAGTCCGACTTTGGTGCACAAATTATCTACTTCCCAGGAGACCAGAGAAATTCAGTAAGAAAACCCCGGGGTGTCCCAAGGTAGGAAACAGTTTGCAGTTTGCACAGGCATATTCTCCTGCCACATGCCCAGCTAGAGCCAGAAACTGGGAGGGTGGGAATGATCTGTCACCATTTCTCCTCGCAGGGAGCTGCTAGTTTAAACGCACTCACACAGAAAACCACAAATGGATGAGTTCAGAAGAGGCAGAAACAACTAAGCTCTCAAGTCTTGGTTCCAAGAAATACCACACCTACAGGGTACTTGCAGAAAGAGCAGGGAAGAAAGGTGGTGTTTCTACCTCAGGTCACTGGGTTAATAGCCACTGGGAAAACTTTGGGGGTGGGGGGGTCTCCTCACCACAGCTCCACTTTCCAGACTCCCAGAATGTCAAAGGCAGCAAGTTCCTTAAGCAAAGACAGGAGCTCAATTCCTTCTCCATCCCCAGGGGACCTGAAATTCCAAGCATTCCATCATCTTCACATCCTTCCAAGGAATGGGAAGGATGCTAGAAAATGAGGCTGGACAGCAAACAGAAAGACTACCATCTCCACCGCTACTGGCAAGCGAAGTCATCCTTTGGATACAGCGAGCAACAAAAAGAAAAGAAGTTGGATGAGGTGAAGGGATACCAGGCAGCGACAGAAAGGAGGATGGCAATATGTTCGGCAAGAAAGAGCTCCAGATTCTGCATCAGGAGTTCTGGGTTTTACTTTCTGCTGACTGGCGGGGGCTTCGCCTAAATTCTCGTTCTTGGATCTTCAATTTTCCCATCTGGAAAATGGGAAGAGTAGAGTCTCAGGCGCAGACTCCCAGGAGGCAGAAAGGAAGGTGGAAAAAGAAACTACAGGCGAAGGGTGAATTCGGAAGGTGTCACCAACCCTGCAAGTTTCCATGGCAACTGGGAGACTCACCTGTCCGGCCGCTGGTACCACCGCCGCCCCCGCTCTCCCGGGGGTACCGTCGGGCTGCCGCTCGCGGTACAGCGCCCAGAGCCCCACGTTGGGCAGGAGGACCAGGGCCGCCAGCACCAGCGCCACCGCCTGCAGGAGCCGCTTCTCTTTCCGCCTCATCGGAGCCGGTCAGCTCCACCGCGCCCCGCCGGCCGCGCCGCGCCGCCCCCAGCACCGCGCGTTCACACGTTCGCCCCACGGCGGCAGCAGCTATGCGAGGAGAAGCGGCCGCGGCGCCGGCCCCGCTCCAACTCCGCGGCACTTCCGCCGCTCGCCGGCCGGGGAGCCGGGCGCCGCCACCGCGCCGCCACCGCCAGGGGGGACGCGCTGCAGCCGACTCTGGCGTCGGGCCCCGCTGCACAGCGAGGGAGGACCACCTTTCTTCCAGGAGTCCTCAGAACACCGCTGACCTCCTGCTTTGGCCTTCTCTTTGTGCGCCGTGGCAGGTCCAGGAGTGATGGTGTCCGGGACAAACCTGGGTCCCCCTTTCGGGACGCGATGGTGCAGCCCGCTCCTTGGTGGCTCCCCCGCCCCGCAGGAGCTTTGCGAAAGTCCCAGAGTTGGCGAGTTGGGCGCAAACTGGTGCGGGCTGTGCACTAGCAGGCGGGGTGCGTTTTCGCACCGTAGGTCGCGCTCAGGGACCCCGGCGACCAGCCTGGAAACCTGTTCTCTGGGATACTGCAGAGAGTTTGCAAGATCTTTGGAGATAGACAAATAGTGCTGGAGTCTGCCCTGGCGCTGTGCTGTGCGCGGGCAGCCCCTGGGGCTGTCAATTCCATCCCTCTTCAGCATAGCTGCAGTGACCCGCAGACTTACTGTGACCCTAGGGGACTTGGGGTTCCCAGGCGTGACATGCATCCACAGCTGCGCTCCAACATACTTAACTGTTCTGAAAGGCCCAGGAATTAGAGGTGAATGACCTCACACAATGCCTGCGTGTCACCTGTTTACTGTGTCTGCATACACATGGCTAGGTGGCCAGAGACTCTCCATAGGATGTGTTCTTATGCAAATCTAACCACTGTGGTTTGCAATACTTCCAATCCTACGTGAATTTATAGGTGCTCAGCACAAGAAGCCTTTGCCCAAATCCTCGTGTCAATGTCTAATTCAGTCATTCAGCATTCAGCATACCGGTTAGAAAACTCCTTACTGGTCGTCACATATGGTGCCAGGACCTGATATGGAAATAAACCGACTCAGGGTCTGATGTTTGCAAGTTGACACATTAAGCATGTAATCATAGTAGACCAGGGAATGGGATAAGGATTCTGAAGGAGAAATTGAGACCCCAATCCCCCACCCAAACCCTGAGCGGCTGTTGAGGGCTTAAGGTCAGATTCCTATTTTGAAACCTCTGACTCCTCTGGGTGCTCGTTCATTTGACCATTTCCTGGCTGGTGCGGAGGAACAAGGTGCCCTCTTCACTACTTTCCTCTCTGACACTCCACCTGTTGTTATGTGCCCTCTAATCGAAATGTTTACAACTCATAGCGACCCTATGTGCAACAGCTCTGAATCCTGCTGTCTTTAGCCAATCTTATTGTCTGACACAACTACTCCCATCACCCCAGTCCTTGAGTCAATCCATCTCATCCAGGGTCTTCAGCTTTTGTACTGTCCTCCACCTTTCCAACCATGATGTCCTTCTCCAAGGACTGGTCTCTCCTAGCAACATGCCCAGATGGAGCTTCAAAGTCCTTGCCTCTAAGGAGCAGCCTGGTTGCACTTTCTATGGAACAGACCTGTTTATTCTCTTAGCAGTTCATGGTATATTCAATACTCTTCTCCAGCACTACAACTCAAAAGACATCCATTCTTCTTTTATCACTCTTAGTTATTGTCCAACTCTCTAATTATAGCAAGTAATTGCAAAGACCATGGCCTATATCAGGTGCACCTTAGTGTCTAGACTGACATCATTGCTCTTCAGTACCCTGCGGAGGTCCCTGACAGCAGATTTTCCCAGTGCAAATAGTCTTTTTATTTCCTGGCTGCTGGTACTAAGAGTGGTGATTGTGGAACTAGCAATGAAGCTATTAACAATCTCTTCACCATCTATCATGATGCTGCCAATTGGCCCAGTGGTGAGAATCTTTATTTTCTTGGTGTTGAGCATCAATCCATACTGAAGGCTGCAGTAGTCCGTCACCTCACCTGCATCCTCTTATCCCCATGCCACTGAGTCCTTTTTTCAAATGACCTGTGTGCTTATGACTCCTACCTCCAGGCTGGGCAGAGAGAGTATGGCCTTCTGAAATCACAGCTAGAATTTTCTTATCTGCTACAAAACCTTTAAGGCTTCCATCACCTTGTCTCCAGAGGTAACTAGCAGGAGTTGACCTCCTAGAGTAGTTCATATCTTCTCTTTCCCCCATGTCTTTTCCTTCGATCCAGTTGCCAACTTTTCTTTCATGTGCTATTGACCATGCAATTCCACCCTACTATTTCCCTTCTCTGTTGGTGGGAATTTTATTCATTTTTCCAAGTTTTGCCAAACTGCCACCTCCTCCAAGGAGTCCTCCAATACTTCTCCTTAGGGAGCAGCTACCTTTCTTTGGATTTTTTTCTGGCATAGTAATGCTTACCTCTTAACAAATGTATATTCTTGCCAGGTACTACACTATAAAACATTTCTAAATATCTATTCAATCTGAATGCTGTGCAAGTCATTTGAGAAACTGGAATGAAGAAGAATGTGCCATCAGGATTGGAGAAAGACTCAGTAACAACTTGCATTGTGCAGATGACACACTGTTGCTTGCAAAATGTGAAGAGGACTTGAAATACTGCAGCAGATCAAAGACTGCAGCCTTCAATACAGGTTACATCACAACATTAAGAAAACAGAACTCCTCACCATTGGGCCAGTAGGCAACCTCATGATTATTGTTAGGTGTTGCTGAGTCATCTAAAGAGCAACCCTATTAACAATAGATCTTGTTGTTGTTGTTGTTGTTGTTATGTGCCGTCGAGTCGCTTGCGACTCATAGCGACCCTATATACAACAGCCCTAAACTCTGCTCTGTCCTGTGCCAATTGCACTGTCTCTGACACACCCACCCCGATTACCCCAATCACTGAATCAATCCACCTC